>NC_069805.1:10546114-10846114 GCF_027406575.1 Nycticebus coucang
TCAGGCCCAGTCTGTTTGATTGCCTTAGCTTCTGAATTGATAGCCAGCCTGAGATGCAGTGAGATCCCCATCTCTGAAGAACAAAAAATCGCCCAATGTTATGCAGGCAGACAAGAGTCCCATCTGAGGGAATAGGTTCGTTTTTTTGACAATACGTGAATATTGTTGTGAGTTGGAATTCCAGGGCACTCTACCAGTTGTGATACGAGGGTACCAAAGGCAAAAAAAAAAAAAAAAAAAAAAAAAAAAGAGGCTTTGTATCACTAGATAAATGGAGAAAACCATTGGGTGTGGGCTTTTCCCTCAATCTTTCCCATGATTGTTGTTTTGAAATAGTACCTCTAGTTTAGATGTCAAGTGGAGAAATTATCTAATAAGGACATTGCATTTCTAAAACTTGTATTAGTCAAGCCTTTTGATTTTATGTAACTGTGACATTTTGATATTCTAAATTCCCTTAGTCACTGGAAACTGCTCATTCTGTGAATTATTGAATCTAATCAGGCTTCACATGTACACTTGAAAATTCAGAGTACCCCATCCATTTGTTCTTTTTGGGTCCTTCAATCTGGGTAACAAGAATTCTCAGAAAAAAAACCCTACACATGACATCAACTGGCAATGTCCTAAGGAACCAATCTCAAACTGGTGAGTCCTGACTCATTGATTCTCTCCACAGAAGCTACATTAATTTTTCTGTTTTATGTAGTCTCCTATTCCATGTGCCTACTGACCTCTCAGCCTAATTTGCTTTTACAAACTAAGCCTAGCAAATTTTCATTCTTTCTTTCTATTTTTATTATTTTTTCATGAGACAGAATCTCACTCTATTGCCTAGATTAGAATATCATACCTCAGCCTAGTACACAGAGACATCCAACATACACAGAGGATTTAAAGGATCCTCTTGCCTCAGCCTCTGGAGTGGCTGGAACTACATGAAAGTCCCAAAGGCTTGGCTACCTTTTCTATTTCAGTAGAAACCATGTAGGAGATCATGGCTGAAGGTGTTTTCTGTTGCTCAGCCTTTCGCTAACACCTGAGCTCCAGAGATCAGCTCACCTTGACCTCCCAGAACATTTAACATTGTAGTAGTGCTTTCCAATAATAATAGAGCTCTACTTAAGAAATAACCTTGTTCGGGTGCTTGGTGAATTTCCAATCCTCATGCCCTGGTGACACATGGGGATTATATCAAGACTGTTTGGCATATCCATGGTGGCAGACATCACATTCATTATGCAGACATCTCTATTTGATTATCAGATTTAATTAATGTTTGTGTATTGAATGTTGGTCCCAACATAACTCTTCAACTTTCTGCATAGCCAGGAAGCCAAAAGATTGAATACGCCTGGCACCGAGGTCAAGAATGTTGAAACATTACAGATAGGCTGATATTTACCATAATCATCATACATAACTGCAGCCATGGAGTACTCTACTGAACACATTGCCTAATGAGATGTCAAAATTGGACCTTCAGGGTGATGCCTACTTTCCCAAACAAACCTATTCTAGAGAAAGTAGTAAAGCAGCATGTAAAATGCAACTGAGTATTGTGTTACATACCTGTTAGGTCTGAGAAAAGAAACTGTCTCTGCAGGAAAAAAAAAAAAAAGCAAAAAGCAAATACTATAGTACTTAAGTGACTTCATAAATATATTTCAGCTGTGGTGCAGCATGAGTCACACTACTGTACAAAATCTCAACTGTTGTATCAGCCTAGTGACGAACACCTCAAATGTAAATAGAATCAGTAAGGCACAAATGGGAGATCATTTCTCTTTCTGTGGATGGAGGACTTAGAACTGTCCTGGTTCAAACCATCCAGGGATACCAGCTGAATAGAGCATAAAAAGCCACTTGGTATCTTTGACCAGAACACAAGATCCCAGGACATGACAGAATGAAGTCACTACATTGTCACCATGGATGACATTAAAATCTGTGTTTCCCTGGGTTACCATGTTTATGCTTAACCATATTCTTGTTAATCATGTATAGTGGCTATCTGGGTTTGTGGGTGGGTTCAAACTGTTACTACAAAGTGGGGTTCTAGTCTTATTGCTCTTTCTAGAAGTTTGTTTCTATATGCGGCCAAGGGATTCAATAATCCTTCCTTTCTTTTGCACGCCATGGCTTTGTAAAAAAGTGGAAGGGTATTGTTTATAACTAGAGCTGCCCTGGGATGTTTCACACCAAGAACTGAAGCTGAAGGATCAGAAAGTGGTTGCACAGAACTGACAGATAAGACACACAATTCACAGGTCTACTATTGAGATTTTGTTCCTGTCTCTACAATAGGCTTTCTTTTGGATGGTAGGTGCCTTACTGAAGGTCAACTCTTGAAATCTGGTTAGTCAATGTGTCCAGTAGTGTATTCCTTTAACTGCATTTGTTTCTTCTGAAAGTGGTAAATATTAGCTCATGTGAAAAGATCCAACACTTCTGGCCTCTGAGCCAGGTGTGTCCATACTTTTGGCTTCATGGCCACATAGGATTTTGAACAGTTACTTTGTGTCATTTGTTCAATACACAATCACTAAGGACAACTGATAACAAAGAAGGAGATGTGGGCATAATTGTGACGATATCTACCACCACAGATATATGCAAAACAGTCCTGACATAATTCCTATTGTCAGGAGGGCCTGAGGATTTGACACTCCTCAAAGCCCCTGATAAGGTCCTTAATTAGATTTCAATAACACCACATAAAGTGAGCAGAAAAGGCCACTTAGTATCTTTGACCAGAAGCCTGGATCCAAGGATCTTACAGTCTGATGTCACAATATGATCATTGTGGATGACATCACAATAGGTGTTGCCATGGATGACCATGGGAGGACAAAGAATCAGGATGAGTGGGTTTAGGATTGGTAGGTTATAATTGCCAGTTGATCTGATGAGTAGGAGTTGTCTCCAGAGTTGTCTGGCCTGTGACTGATTGGGGCAAGGGAATACAAGCCTGGATTAAAAGACCCCAATGGAAGGGGTAGACTGTGTACTCTGGATATTATAGGATGACATGAAAAGCATGATGAGAGTCAAGATTTCACTGTAAGCAGTTTAGAGTGGCTACAAGAATCTAAAATCTCAAAAGGTTAGAGCTATGTAAAATTCAAAGGATTGACTAATACATGCTTCAAAACACAATTTCCCTATGGGAGAATAATTTCTCTACTTGACATCTAATCTAGGGATAAAATTTCAACTCTAGATCAATGTTCAAAAGTAAAAATAAGTATATTGGGTAATTTTTCTTCCATTCTTGAGATACCTTGATAAAAAGATTATTTTCCAGGTCCATTCATGTAAAAATGAAAGAGGTATAGTCTCCATCTTTCTTTGCAGCTACCTAATATTCCATGATGTACAAATACCACAGTTTATCAATCCATTCGTGAGTCAATGGGCATTTGGGCTTTTGCCATGACTTATAAATTATAAATTGGGCTGCAATAAACATTCTGGTACAAATATCTTTTATATAATGCCATTTTAGGTGCTCTGGACATATACCTAGTAAAGAAATTAAAGTATTGAATTGCAGATGTATTTTTAGATCTCTAAGTATTCCCCAAACATCTTTCTAAAAGGGTCGTATTCGTTTGCATTCCCACCAGCAGTGTAGACGTGTTCCCTTTTCTCCACATCCATGCCAACATTTCTGGTCTTGGGATTTTGTGATGTGGGCTAATCTTATTGGAGATAGATGATTTTATAGCTTTCATACAAGGGCTATAACCCAATATCAGTGCAAGAATATAGGGAAGGGGGCAAAGGAGGGAAAGGGAAGGGGAGGAAGAGTGGAGGGAGAGTGATTATTGTGTCCACACCTAGGGGGCATCTTAAAAGGGTTCAGGTGAAGTTTTCTAAGTGTAGAGTATAAGGGTTTGAACACAATAATTAAGAAAATTCCATGAAGGCTATGCTAACCTGTTCGGTGAAAACATTTCAGACTCTATATGAAACCAGCATACTGTACGTCATGATTGCATTATTGTACACAGCTATTATTTAATAATAAAAAGGTAAAAATCAGGGGAAAGTTGCTTATTAATAGTTTTCTTCATTTATATATGGGGACAGAGTCTCATTTCGTTGTCCTTGGTACAGTGCCCTGAGATCATACCTAAGGAGCAATCATCAATAGTTGTCATAAAATAAAACTATGTCTTCAGCTGAGAATACAGTGAGAAGCATAACATCTGGCTGTTATCATTCTCCAGAGATAGGAATATCACTAGGGCTCAGGCTGGTCTCCAATTCAGAAGCTTAGAGAATCCAACTGATTCAGCCTCCAAAAGTGCCAAGAGGACAGGCATGAAGCACCACCGCTAGCCATAAACCATAGTTCGAAAAATATCCCAAATTCAAGATCTGGTGTGGTGGCTACAGACCTGTAATCCTAAAATGTTTAGAGGCGGAAGCGGGTGATCAAAAATAAGTGGGCACTGTGGGGGTCACCTGGATTCCCAGAAACTCTGGATCCCGAGGCCATAAGATCTGTTGAGCTCAGAAGTTTATGATTGTGGTTAGCTATGATGACGTCAGTGCACTCTCCCAGTGGGAAGTTGTCAGAATCTGTCTGAAAGAAAAAGAAAATGACGACTTCGGTAGGATGGAACAATGTAACGTCCATGTCAATTCATGGTAACTTGTCTGTGAGCAGGGATATAGGGTTGACTGTCTCTCACATACTCTCACTATCTGGGTATTCTTATGCTGTGAGTGTTTTGAGCACATCACGTTTCCGAAAATTTCATCATGTAGCTTCATTGAAATAAGTAGTTCACCCTTTGAACGTGCAAATTTCTGCGTTTCTTAGTATAGTCACAGAATTGTACAGCTATCGTCACAATACAATTGTAGGACTTTGTCGTCTCCCCCAGACAAAGAACGTCAACACCTACTGGCAGTCACTTTCGTCTTCCCGAACACTGGGCCCCTCCTCATAGCAGACAACTGGCCTTGTCTTGATGTTTTCTTCTGATTTCAGTCTTCCTCTATGTGCACCTTCGTACATGGCCTTGTTCCCTTGTCATGATGATTATAAGGTTCATTCTTATTCTCACATAAATGTGCACTTCATTCCTTTTAATTGTTGAAAAATATTCCATTGTATGAATATAACATTTATATGTATCCAATCATCTGCAAATCCCCTTACTAGTCCTGAAGATGTTCCCTTCCAAAATAAGATTTTTAAAAGATGTATCAACAACATATGTTGCCTCTATCAAAAGCCTTTTGTGTGTCTCTTGATGCGACCATTTGGTTTTTCTTATTCATTTTATTAAGGTAGTGTGTTCTATTAGTTGATTTCCCCATATTGAGCTAGACTGGCAATCCTGGTAATAAATACCACGTGGGATACATGTAAATAATATTGTGTATGTTACCTGACTTTTCTGTACCTATACAGTATATCTCATATGGATTGGACATTGTGTTTCCTGCTTTGCATTAGAAAACTGTATTGCTACCATGCTACCTCAAGAAAATGCAAGCTTCTAAGCTCAAGTGATCCTGCTAAGTTTATGCTTCTCGGCAGCTGAAAGTACAGGCCCATCTCAAGTCTGCTTTGGAAGTTTAACACTTAATTCTTCAACGAGGTCCTCTTGTTATGCTGATCATTCTGGTCTGAATCCCATTACCTACCAGTGATCTTTCTGCCTAACCCTCTGAAATTACTGGGATTATAGGTGTGAGTTATGGTGCTCATCCATGCTTACATTTTGTTGTAGGTTTTTCTCAATTATCCTCATAGATAATAGCCCTTTCATTAGAAAATAACAACTTACAATAACAGTCAGATATAATTTACACACTCAACTAATGACCCATTTCAAGGATAGAGTTCACAACTACAGCTTCAGGGATCACTTGTATAGTTTGTTTCTTACCACAGAAGTTTCCCTCAAGGTGTAGAGGAGAGAGATTGAGAAAGAAAGAAATTAAGGAAAAAAAAAAAAAAGAATGAAGAGAGCACATGAATAAGAGAGAGACCACAGGAGGAAGGAAGCATAAAGTGAGATTGGGGCAAAGGCAGGGAGAGAAGGAGGGAAGCCAAGAATAAGAAAATGACCAAACTTGGTGGCTCAACCTATGACCTAGTCCCCTGGAATGCTGAGATGAGTAGAGTTCTTTAATGCAGGTGTGTTGAGAAGGTACTAAGGAAGTATCAGACCCTGTCTCTACTAGAGAGTGAAAAATTGTCTAGGCATTGAAACAGGCACCTTTAGTCCTAGCCACAGGAGAGTTTCAGGCAGGGGGATTGCCTTAATTCGAGTTCAGATTGCTATGATCTACTTTGACTAGCCTGGGCCACAAACAGAAAATGTGTCTCAAAAATACTCAGACACACAACCATGCACATACAAACCACCAAACAAATCAACATTTTCATCACCTAATAAAAGACCAGAATTACCCAGATGGTTCAAAAAAGTAGACATGCTTAAGACCTGTTTAGCTATGACAAAATTGTGGCTGCAGACAGATACAGTACATTTGTAAGCTTCTCTCAAATGTATGTTTTGGTGTAGGAGTCAAACGGGTCCTGAAATAGCAAGGCACAGGCCATGCTTGTAGCTCTCTGAGCAGGGAGTTGGGCCCATACAGCAAGAGTTCGAATCCAGTCCTAGCCAAGCTGCAACAAAATATAGCCAGATGCTGTGTCCAGTTCCTGTAGTTCTAGCTACTCTTTAGGTTGAGGAAAAAGAATCACCTATGCCCTGTAGTTGGAGGTAGCTGTGAGCTGTTTACACCACAGCATTGTATCAAGGGTAACAAAATAAGATTCTGTCTCAAAGAAAAAAAGAAAAACAAATACCGTCCTACTTAGGTGATTCCATGGAGTTTTATCATGTGTGAGGTAGCTTGACTCACATTCTTGTACAAAATGTCAACTGTTAATAGAATCAATAAGGCACAAAAGGAAGATCACTTTATGGGTTCACACGAGAATTCTATCAAACCTGCAAAGAAGAGCTTATTCCCATACGGCAGAAATTATTCCAAGAAATTGAGGAGGAAGAAATCTTCCCCAACACGTTCCATGAAGCAAACATCACCCTGATACCAAAACCAGCTAAAGACCCAACTAAAAAAAAAGAACTTTAGACCAATTTCACTAATTAATACAGATGGACAAACCCTCAATAAAATCCTAGCCAATAGTTTACAGCTTATCATCCAAAAAGTTGTATAGCGTGATCAAGTAGGTGTCATCCCAGGAGTGCAAGGCTGGTTTAATATACATAAATCCATAAACATTATTCCCCATATTAACAGAAGTAAAAACAAAGCCAATATGATCCTCCCAATAGATGCATAAAAAGGCATTTGATTAACTCTAGCATACTTTTCTAATTAGAACACGGAAGAGTTTAGACATAGGTGGCACATGTCTTAAACTATCGAAGCTATCTTTGACAAACCCACACCTAATATATTACTGAAAGCAGTTAAACTGAAAGCTTTTCCACTTAGACAAGGAAACAGACAAGGTCATTCTCTGTCATCATTACTATTGAACATCTAGCTGGAAGTTCTAGTCAATAGTATTAGGCAAGAGAAGGAAATAAACAGCAAACAAATGGGAGCAGAAGAGGTCAAAATCTTCCTCTTTTCTGATAATATAATCTTATAAGTAGATAACCCCAAATACTCAACCCCAAGACTCTTGGAAATCATCGAAAAATACAGACACGTCTCGGGATATAAAACAATCATTGTCCAAAAATCAGTTGCTTTCTATAGGCCAGTAACAGCCAAGATAGAGGCTATAAGGACACAACTCGCTTTACCATAGCCACAAAGAAAATGGCATACCTAGGAATATAACTCAGAAAAGAGGTGAAGGACCTCTATAAATCAAGTCAGGAAAACCTAAGAAAGGAAATAGCAGAGGACTTTAACAAATGGAAGAACATACCATGCTCATGGATGGAAAGAATCAAGTTGTTAAAATGTCTATACTTCCCAGAGCAATCTACTGATTCAACGTCATCCCTATTAAAATACCAACATCCTATATTCAAGACTTGGAAGATTATGGTTCTTTTACAGTATTCACTAAGGATTTCTTGAATTTCTTAGGGTGTTTGTTGTTATTTTGGCTTGATTATTTTTGATTAATGATATCAGGAATTTTATTCTTCTTCTGTTTAGGCCAGCCAAAAGTATTTCAATTTTATTAACCTTTTGTAAGAACCAACTTTTTGATTCATTGATCTTTTAAATAATTCTTTTGTTTTCAATTTCATTGAGCTGTGCCCTAATGTTGGTTGCATCTTTTCTTCTGGTGGGTTTCGGGTTGTAATATTTTTTCCCTTTCCAATTGCTTGGCATTTCTTTGTAAGTTGTTGACTTCCTGTCTTTGCATTCTTTTGAGGAAGGCTTGCACCACTATAAATTTTCCTCTTAGGACTGCTTTTGCATTATCCCATATGTTCTGATAATTCAGGTCTTCATTGACATTTTCTTCCAAAAATGTGGCAATTTCCTGCTTAATCTCATCTATGACCCAGCTATCATTCAGCATAAGGTTATTTAGTTTCCATGTCTTGTTATGAGTATGTAGATTCCTGTTATTTATGAGTTTAGTTTTTATTGCGTGATTATTCAAGAAAATAGAAAGAATAATTTCTGTACATCGAAATTTGCTGACTTTGGACTTGTGACCTAAGATGTGATCAAATTTGGAGGAATGTCCATGGGCTGATAAGAAGAACGTGTATTCAGTTTTCTTAGGATGAAATGCTCTATAGATGTCTCTTAAATTCAATAGTTGTATGATGAAGTTTGAGTCCAAAATTTCTTGGCTTAGTTTCTGATTGGAAGGCCTATCCTGTACTGCCGAATGTGTGTTAAAATCTCCAACTATTATGGTGCTGGAAGATATTAAATTACTGATGTCTGTTAGGGTCTCCTTTATAAATTGAGGAGCATTCTGGTTGGGCACAGAAATGTTCACTATTGATATCTCATCATGTTGAGTGTTCCCTTTAGCAAATATGCAGTGGCCATACTTATCTATGTATACTTTTGTTGGTTTAAAGCCTAGCGTATCTGCAAATAAAATTGCCACCCCTGTTTTTTTCTGATTTCTGTTGTCCTGGATTGCAGATGTGCATCTCTTTGCCCTGAGTCTTTATTTATCCTTGAAAGTAAGATGAGATTATGGTATGCAGCAGATATCTGGCCTGAGATTTTGTATTCATTCAGTCAACCGCTGCCGCTCAAGAGGACAGTTTAAGCCGTTCACATTAATCAAGAGTGATAAGCCTGGTAGTATTTTGTGCATCAAGTTTTTCAAAATCCCAGGGGAAATTTTGAATCTTTTTATCACTGTGGAGATTGGGTTTGGGTCAAGAATTTCAGAGTGAGTTTACTGTGGTGGTAGAGCATTGTGATGGACATTATGGAGCAAGGGTCTGAGGATTTCTTGAAGAGCTGGTTTGGTTACGGCAAAATTCTTCAACATGCATATGTCATTAAAGTATTGAACTTCTCTGTCGTAAGTAAAGTTCCAATTAGCTGGATGCAGGATTCTGGGCTGAAAGTTGCTTTGTTTTAGATTGAAGGTCAATGACCATCCTCTTCTGGCTTGAAAATTTCAGCAGACATATCTGCAGTCATTCTAATATTCTTTCTTTTGAAGAATATGATTTTCTTACATCTGGATGCTTACAGGATTTTCTCCTTCGTATGAACTTGGGTGAAGATAATTGCAATGTGTCTAGAAGATGCTTTATTTAGTTGGAGTGAGTCATGTTGAGGATCTGAAATTGTGTGCTGTCTGAATTTCAGTGTCTCTTGAAATGCTTGGGAAGTTCTCCTCAATTATCTCTTGGAGTAGAGTATGTGTGCCTTTCAGAAGACCATCCTCTTCTCCTTCAGGGATTCCTAGGAGGCAAATGTTTGCTCTTTAGGAGTGGTCCCACAATTCTCTCAGGGAATGATCCATTTTTACTCTCCCCTTCTATTCCTCTTGGAGCATTTGAAGGCATTGAAAAGCTTTGTCTTCAATTTCACAGATCCTTTCTTCAGCCTTCTCCATACTGTTACTACAGGATTCTACTGTATTTCTCAGAAATTTGAGTTTACGTTCTTGCCTCAACGTGTCAAAAGTCTTTGAATTCAATTAATCCTTGAGACAACTTTTGAGATGCTCCTTGAATTTCTAATTCCATTTTGCCCTTCATTTTGTTAGGTTTTTTTTTTTTTTATGAGCATCATAAATTGGTAGTTATTTATTTGTTCATTTAGTCTTTGTACATAGATCATAAATACATTTATTCCATTTTCAGTGCGGTGATATTTGTATAAATTGGAGTGCTTAAATCATACATTCTGTTAGTTTTATTTGCCTTCCAATTCTGAATTCCTTTCTGACATATCTGCCATTTCTTTATGAATGGGATCATCTCTTGTTTATCCTTTGTCATTCCTTGAGGGAGTTAATCTACTCTGATTATTCATGTTGTCAGGGTTATTCTGCTGATTCCACACCATAATTATTGTCCACCCTTTGCATAGAGAAGCTGGCAAGGAGAAATTGAATTCAGGGCTCCTGGAGTTGTAATTGCCCAACCCTTTACAAAAGCACTGGGATTGGTGCTTGTGGCTTTTCCCTTAGAGCTGCACAAAGGCCCAATTCAGAACTAGAGCCTGAACTCCGGGGACCTGCTTGTTACGGTGGGTCCAGGCTGTCTGACATTCAGCTAGTCTCTGCCCAAACCTACTGAGTGGCTGTGGGCTGAAATCTCAGCTGTGAAGATATATAGGCCACTAAGACACCCCACCCCAACCCAGAGGTGAGAATTAACAGGGTAGAATCCCACACTATCACAACAACACAACCAGGGTACAACCTTGGTGGGTCCCGGGTAATCGGCCCAGGTCAAGAGTACCAAACCCATTGTTCCAGTCAACACAAACACCATCTTGGTGAGAGAGTTCAAAAGGTCTTCAACATCTAGGAAGAGGAACTCCAAGGGCAGGTCAATTTGAGGGGGTTGTGACAGACTGTGGAGCTAGCATGAATACCAGGGGAGTGCTGCAAGTGTCCCAAGTAGTGCTGTCAGTCTGCAGTACCACTATCTACAGGTCACTGGAGTGGGAAGGGAGCTGGACGGTGTTGCTGCCTGCTGCCAGCTGCAAGGATCACAGGAGCTGGATCAGGAACCAGAGGACACAGAAACTCCCGCCTGGCTCCTTTCACCCCTGAGGACCCAGAGGCCTGGAAATCCGCCCTCTAGCTTCTCACCAGGGTACTGTGGCACCAGGCCGAGGGTCAGCAGCTCTAATTGATTTTATCTCCCATCCTTCATTGTTTGCTTCATGCCACTTACTAATACTGATACAATTTTCTTTCTAAAATGGAATTCCTTATAGGGCAAAGGCTTTGACTTTCTCATTTGCTGATGTTTTCCCAGTGCCCAGAGCAGTAGTAGTAGACATTTTATAAATATATGGATTGAAAGAATAAAATCTAGAACATCCTACAGCATTTAAGGAAGTCCTTATAACAGGTTTATATTTTCCTGAAACATGCTAAAGAAACCTCTAGATAAGGTGTAGCGTGCACAAGGGCTAAGCTATAGAATTCCAAAACAGTCTAAGATTTATCATTTAAAGTTTTTGCTGTCGTAAGTCTGCTGTTCTTCAAATCATGCCCAGTTTAAAGTAAGTGATCAGTAAACACTTTTTGAATAAATGAATGGTGCCTGATGCAAAGTATTCATTGAGGACTTTTGAAGAAAAAAAATTCAGAAATCAAGACATGCAACAGATACTTGTGTGAATGGTCTTTTTCTCCTGCCCAAGTTCCACATTTTTTTCCTCCTCCCTATAAGGAATGTTTATTCATTCATTCCGTTAACATGCATTGAGCACCTGATTTATACCAGTGATTTTTTAATATAACTAATTATCAATACTGACTCCCTGAAACATTACAATACAGAACCTCTTCAATAGGTGAGTTCCTCTTATGTGTTTGCCAACTGGCCAGTCAGAAAATTGGGAGATCAAGATCACATATACCATTCAGTATCATAAATTTAGAGTCTACATCTCAATATTTATAGATAGGGAGAGAAATGAAGGAATGAATTTGGACCAAATATCTAATCATGATATAGAATAAACAATATTACTTTGATTATGATTTTTCCATAGGGAAAGAATCTCGCCGTGCCACCCTGGGTAGAGTGCTATGGAATCACAGCCCACAGCAACTTCCAACTCTTGGGCTTAGGCGATTCTCCTGCATCAGCCTCCTGGAGAGCTGTGACTACAGGCGCCTGCCACAATGCCCAGTCAGTGTCTATGAAATATATTTTTGTCCACTCCTACTGCCCATATCTACTGCTGGGATCCTGAGGAAGTGTTTTTGTGAATTTAAATGGACCTTAATAAATTTTAGGGAATGATTAACTACCTTGACCAAATAAATGTTCTGTTAGTGTTAGTATGGTAGCATTATTTGGATGCGTAATTTTTGAGTAAACTTTTAACAGTAAAATATCTTAACTCAGAGAAACAACTGATTTCAATTGTTTTTTACAATGAACATCTTTACAAGGTCTAGAACACCAAGGGGTACAATAATGAGTATCCCTGCCCATATATTCATTGATACTGATTGGGCAAATTCCTACAAGTGAAAGTGCTGCATCAAAGGGTATCCACCCTTAAAATGTTCATGGTAACTGAAAAATTATTTTCCCCAGTGCTTACAGCACATTTATATTCCTCCTAAACATGTCTGAAATATTGTTGTTGTTCTGTACTCTCTCTAGAAGTAGGTATCATCACACTTTATAAATTTTCTAAAATTTCCACATAACTAAAAATATTTTTTTTTGCTATTTCAATTTTGATTTACTTAGCAACTACTGAGGTTGCACACATTTTCTTTTCTTTTCTTTTCTTTGCTTTGCTTTTCTTTTCTTTTTATTAAATCATAGCTGTGTACATTAGTATGATCTTGGGGCACCATACACTTGGTTGTACACATTTTCATGTGCTGATCATTTTTAATTCTGTGAATAGTTTGTTCACTTTCTTTGCCCTTCTTAAATTGTAGTAGTCATACATTGTATGATACATTCCTAAATAATTGATTTGAAGAATTTATTTTGTGTATTAGAGATGTGAAAATTTTATCTCTTAAGGTTTTTAAATTTTTCCCTGCTTTTTTGTCATTGAATTTTATTTATGGAGCATTCTGATGTATAGGGGATTTTAATACTCATGTGTTTAATGTGACTATGTTTTTTATTTTAGTCATCTGGACTTTGGATCGTGCTAGGAAATGGTTACACTGAATTAACAAAATATTATACTATACTTCCTCTAAGTATATCCTTTTAATTAACTCTGTCATTTTAGTTATCTGAAGCCCAGAATTCAAATACTTTGAATTATTCAAAAGTCTTTCTAGGCAAAAATTTATATTATTTACTTCCAAACGGATTTTCAGAAGACCCAGTTACACATATTAGTCCATCTTCCCTGACCTCTTTAAATCAGCCCATGTAAATATGTTTCATTGATGTCTGTACCTAAGAATGTTCCTTTACTTGTCTATTCCACTCATTCATTTGTTCATTCTTTTGTCAATACCATACCCTATGGGTTACAGTGGCTATCATATCACATTTTTCTTATCTGATATCTCAAGTCCCTTAAAGTATACCTTAAAAATTTATTGGCAAATCGTGTGCATTTCTTCTGACATATAATCTTATTTTTAATTTTTATAACTGTAAAATATTTATTTGTATTTTGATTGACAATACAAACCATTGCTGAATATTGCCATCATAAAATGTCACTAGATAAATAAATTTAGCTATTTAATCTTAGAAATTGCCAGAATTCAGGTGGGAAAATCATCTTGATTGCAAATCAATTCTCATTGTCTAATGCCATAATTTGCTGTTTATGTGCTTTTTCTATCTGGTCATCTTATTCTTAAGTTTCAAAGCTCCTGGAAGTGTCTCCCAGAGCCCTCTGAAGTGATTTTCATCTAAATCTCATGGCGCTATTTTTTCTCATGCCATGTTAAATATACCCTGTGGTATATTTGAAGATCCAATTTAAACAATGGAAACAATTTATGTCAAAGCGTATAATATACCTTTATTTATTTATTTTTTAAGAGGAATGGCAGGTTTACTTGAGAGGATCGAACGACAAATGCTCGAAATTGAAAGTGACAAAGGTGACATAGTCTTCAATACAAAGAAAATTTCAAGTCTCCTAAGTGTAAAGTTTGAAGCAGTCTACTCAAATACATTTGAACACAGATGCAATGGATAATTTTCTAGGGAAATGCAATTTACCCACATTGACCCCAGGAGAAGCAAAAAGTTTAAGGAGACAATCACATACAAAACATGCTGAGTTTGGATAAAGAATTCTTCTATAAAACAGCAGCCAGGAGCCCAGCACTCAGGCTGCAGCTCTTCCCGGCTTTGGCCACAGCACGTGGAACTTAGAGGGACCAAGTGGGCGGCGGGTTCAACCATGAGCCAAACAACCGTGCCAAGCCATGGTGAGGCGGTTAAGTGGAAGCCCGGCCATTGAGGGGAACACTCTCCAGCAGCTGCTGCAGCGACACACAGTGTCTGTTCGGTCTGTGAGCCAAGGCGTGGGCGGGAGTGGAGGGCTCAACGCCTTTGAGCCAGGAATGGGTTCCTGGAGCCTTCTGGGCCCACAGAAATGAGCCATAGGCCTGACAGGGCACAGCCTGCTGGTCTCTATCAGAGTCCACCACACCAGAGGGAGCCAGCCCTGCCTGACACCACTCCATCTAGCAGTGCAGTAAGGAGCGTTTTCCAGTGTCCGCTCTGCTTTCAGTACAGGTTACCATCCATCTGTCAGTGTCAGCGTGGTCATCTTGTTTGTATCAGCTGTCTCCAGAAGTTAGCTTCTTGTCCAATTTGCCGGGAACCATTGGGATCCATTTGCAATTTGGCTATGGAGAAAGTGGTCAATTGGCAAACCTTTACATGTAAATATGCCTCATCTGGGTATGAACTAACTATGCCGCCTGCGGATAAAGCAGACCACCAAGAGCTCTGTGACTTTAGTCCTCATTCCTGTCCGTATCTTTCTGGCATTCTCTTTCATTGGGAAAGCTATTTGGACGCTGTGATGCCCCACCTGATGGATCAGTATGACTTCATTACAGCACTAGAGGGAGAGACTGCAATTTTTCCTTGCTGTAAACATTAATAATGTTCGTGGTTCTTTTGACTGGGTGACGATACAGTCCTGTTTTGGCTTGCCCTTCGAGGTGGTCTTGCATAAACAGTAATACCACCATAGTGAAGAGCGGTTCCGTGCAATGCTAAGGCTGCTAGGAATGCGCCAGTAAGCAGAAACTTTTCCTTACCAACTTCAGCTCAATGGTGATCAGGGGGCGACTGACTTGGGAAGCAACTCCTGGGTCTATACAGGAGAGAATTGAGACAGTCATGATGAACAGTGACTGCCTTGTCTTTGACGCCAACACTGCACAGCTTTTTGAAGAAAATGGCAATTTAGGCATCACTGTAACTATTGCCCAGTATTGAAGTGGCAATAAGACGTTTTCTGGCCAGTGTTTAGAACTTTATTTTCGCAGAAAATAAGGCACCACTCTGTCTGCCAACCTGAAAGTCTTTTGGTTGGTGGAAGATAGATACATCAAAGTAAATAAAAGGCTGTAAAATACAGTAAGCAGTTTCGTGTAATATCACTGATATCTTTAAAAATAAGTCTACAGTAAACCTCTGAAAATAGATATTTGTACACCCATCGTGGGCATCTTTGTTATTAAAAAATAGAAGAATTGTAAAACATTTCTGAGATTTGTGCTTGTAGTACATTTATCATATTGCTGAAAAGAAGTGGGTTTCTTGTTTCCCTGTATGAGTGCTTGTGAGTGTGTGTGTGTATGTGCGTGTGTATGGAAACCTGTGTGTGTGTGGGTGGGTGTGTGGATTATTTTCTATTGAACTTACAATCCACAGTGAGTGGTTATGGATCGCTGATTTTTATTGGCGGGGGTATTGCATAGCGCTTCTGTTAATTTTGTTTGTTTTTTGTTTTTTTCTTTCCCTGTGTGTTTGCTAATTTTTATTCTAGTTCTTGATTAAGTAAATTTGAGTTTCTTTTCTGTAATTCAGATTTTTTAAGTTAAATCTTAGCTGTTGACATTAATTAAGTTGTGGGCTACAAGGTGCTGGTTTTATATATAATTTGAAATACTCCAACAAACTTTCACTGCACTTTTTCAATTACTGTGTTAAGACATTTTTAGTCTGCACTTCATAAATTTGTCCTGTACCCTTTTAATAAGACCTTAGGTGTGGTCCTACCAATTACTCTCCCCCTCCTCTTTACCATTAACCTTGGGCTTTATTGAGTCATAGCTTTCATATGGAAGTATGGCTGCTTATATATTGGTTTCATAGTAGAGCTGAGTACATCAGATACCTTTTCTTCCATCTTTTAAATACTTTACTAAGAAGAATATGTTCCAGTTCCATCCATGTAAACATAATTGAGGTAACATAATTGAGCCTTTTTAAAGGCTGCATAATTTTTCATGGTGTACATCTACCTCAAATTATGAATCTATTTGTGGGTCGATGGGCACTTGGGCTTTTTCCATGACTTTGCAATCATGAGTTGGGCTGCAATAAACATACTGGTGCAAATATCCTTATTATAAAGTGATTTATGGTCCTCTGGATATATACATAGTAGAGGAATGGGAGGAACCGAAGAGCAGGTCTATTTTTACATCCCTAAGTGATGTCCAAACTTCTTTAGGAAACTAACATATTAGTTTGCATTCCCACAAGCAGTGCAGTTGTTTTCCCTTTTTCTCCACATCCATGCCAGCATCTATAGTTTTTGGATTTAATTATGTGGGCTCCTCTTAGTGGGGTTAGATGATATCTCAAAGTACTTTTGATTTGCATTTCTGTGATGATTAAGGATGATGGGCATTTTTTCATTTGTCTGTAGGCCCGTGCACTTGTCTTCTTCAGAGAAGTTTCTATTCATATCTCTTGCCCACATGAGATTAGGTCACTTGTTCTTTTCTTCCTAATACATTGGAGTTCTCTGCGACTTCTGGTTATCAAATCTTTGTCAGTGACATAACCTGCAAATATCTTCTCCCATTCTGACGGCTGACTGCCTACATTACTTCCTGTGTTCTAAAGAGCTTTTCAGAAGCTCTTTAGTTTGATCAGATCCCGGTAATGTATTTTTGGTGTTACTTCAATTCCCTGGTGTGGGTGGGTGGGTAGATGGCTCAATGGGTGTCCTCCTCATACAGTATTCTCCCAGGCCAAGTTTTTCAACTGTTTCCCATACACTCTCTCCAGAATCTTTATTGTTTCATGTCTTAAGCTTAGATCTTTTATCCAGTGAGACTCATTGTATTTTTTTTAATAGTGAAATTTGTGGGTCCAGTTTAAATCTTGTACACGTCGCCAGCCACTTTATCCAGCAATTTTTGTAAAACAGGGAGTCTTTCCCCCACTGAATATTTTTTGATATGCTTATCAATGATTAAATGATGATAAGTAACTGAGTTTGTGTTTTGGTTCCTCATTCTATTCCATATTCCAGTCCATTCTATTACTCTGTTTTTTTGTAGTTGTTGTTTTGCCAGTACCATGCTTTTGGGATCACTATAGACTTTTAGT
This sequence comes from Nycticebus coucang, assembly GCF_027406575.1. Taxonomy (NCBI): domain Eukaryota; kingdom Metazoa; phylum Chordata; class Mammalia; order Primates; family Lorisidae; genus Nycticebus; species Nycticebus coucang. The sequence continues at coordinate 10,563,847 of NC_069805.1, forward strand.
ATAGTCTGAAGTCTGGTAGCATGATTCATCCTAATTTGTTTTTATTTTTGAGTAATGCCTTGGCTAATCGAGGTTTCTTCTGATTCCATATAAAATGAAGTATTATTTTTTTCAAGGTTTTTACAGTAGTGCCTTTATGGCGATTGCATTAAATTTGTATGTTACTTTGGGTAGTATGGACATTTTGACAATGTTTATGGTTGCCAGCAATGAGCATGGTGTGTTTTTCCATTTGTTACCAACTTTGGCCATTTATTTCTCAGAGTTTCATACTTCTCTTTGTAGAGATCTTTCCCATCCTTAGGGAGATTCCCAAATATTTTATCTTCTTTGGCACTACTGTAAAATGAATAGAGTCCTTGACTGATTTTTCAGCCAAATTATTATTGGTATATATAAAATCTGCTGATGTGTGAGCATTGACTTTGTATCCTGAAATGCTGCTCTACTTTTTAATCCCTTCGAAGAGTTTTGTATTTGAGTTCTGGGGTTTCCTAGATATAAAATCATATCATCTGCATAGAGTGTAAGTTTGATCTTCACTAATCCTCTTTGTGTACTCTTGATCTCATTCTCTTCCCTGATGGCGATGCCTAAGATTTCCATTAAATGTTCAATAGCAGCAGAGACAATGGGCAACCTTGCCTGTTTCCTGATTTGAGTAAAAATATTTTTAATTTTACTTAATTCAATGTGATATTGACCTTGTGTGGGTTCGATATAGATGGCCTCTATCATGTTGAGAAAAGTCCATTCTATACCTATTTTCTAAAGTGTTCTGATCAGGGAAGGATGCTGAATCTTATCAAATGCATATTCTGCCTGAAAGGAGAGAATCATATTTCTTTGTTTTGTTTAAGCGGTGTATCATGTTTATAGATTGACAAGTTTGGTTGAACCAAACTTCAGACCCTGAAATCAAACCAATTTTGTCATGGAGTAAAATATTTTTGTGTGTGTGTTGATGCATCTGAAATATATCTCCTGAAAAGACCAATTTCAATCTCTGAGATCAAAGAAACAATAAAAAATCTCCCAAGAAAAAAAATGCCCTTACCTGGATGGCTACCCACCATAATTCTATCAAACCTTCAAAGAGCTTATTCCCATACTGCAGAAATTATTCCAAGAAATTGAGGAGGAAGAAATCTCCCCCAACATGTTCAATGAAGCAAACACCACCCTGATACCAAAACCAGGTAAGACCCAACTAAGAAGGAGAACTTTACACCAATTTCAATAATGAATATAGATGCACACATTCTCAAAAAAAAATCCTAGCTGATAGGTTACAGCTTATCATCCAAAAAGTCATGCATCATGATCAACGAGGTTTCATTCCAGAAATGCATGGCTGGTTTAATATACGTAAATCCATAAATTTTATTTATCATATTAACAGAAGCAAAAACAAAGCCCTTATGATACTCTCAATAGATGCATAAAAAGGCATCTGATTAACTCCAGCATCCTTTTCTGATTAGAACACGGAATAGTTTAGTCATAGGTGGCACATTTCTTAAACTGATTGAAGCTATGCATGACAAACCCACCCCCAAAAATTAATATTTTTACTGAATGCAGTTAAACTGAAAGCTTTTACACTGAGACAAGGAACCAGACTAGGTTGTCCTCTGTCACCATTACTATTGAACATCTTGCTGGAAATTCTAGTCAATACTATAAGACAACAGTAGAAATAAAGGGCATCCAAATGGGAGCAGAGGAGGTCAAACACTTTCTCTGTGCTAATGATATGATCTCATAAGTAGAGAACACTGAATACTCAACCACAAGACTCTTGGAAATCATCCAAAAATAAAGTCCTGTCTTAGGATATTAAAAAAACAAACAAACAAAAAAATCTGTTCACAGGTCAGTTGCCTTTGTATAGGCCAGTAACAGCCAAGATGAGAGGCTAATTAAGGACACAACTCTCTTCTCCACAGCCCCAAAGAAAATGACATACCTAAAAATATACCTCATAAAAGAGGTGAAAGACCTCTATAAATAAAGTTATGAAACCCTAAGAAAGGAAATAAGAGAGGTCTTTGACAAATGGAAGAACATACCATGCTCTTGGCTGGGAAGAATCAAAGTCGTTAAAAATGTCTATACTTCCAAGAGCAATCTACCGATTCAACATCATCCCTATTAAAATACCAACATCCTATTTTCAAGACTTAGAAGAATAAAGATCTTTTACAGTATTCTCTAAGGACTTCTTGAATTTCTGAGGGATCTGTTGTCATTTCAGCTCGATCATTTCTGATTGACAATATCAGGAATTTCACTCTTCTTCTGGTTAGGTCAGCCTAAGGTATTTCAATTTTATTAACGTTTGGTAAGAACCAAGTTTTTGATTCATTTATCTTTTGAATAATTCTTTTGTTTTCAATTTCATTGAATTGTGCTCTAATGTTGGTTATTTCTTTTCTTCTGCTGGGTTTGGGGTTGGAATATTTTTCCATTTCCACTTGCTTGAGATGTCCCATTAAGTTGTTGAATTCCTCTCTTTGCATTCCCTTGAGGGGAATTTATAGCAAAGCTATAAATTTCTCTCTTAGGACTGCTTTTGCAGTAACCCATATCTTCTGATAACTCAGGTCTTCATTGTCGTTTTATTACAAAAAGGTAGCAATTCTTTCTTAATCTCATCTATGACCCAGCTATCAAGCAGCATAACGTTAATTAGTTTCCATGTCTTTGTATGCGAATGTAGATACCTGTTATTGGTGAGTTCAACCTTTATTCCGTGAGCATCCGTCAAAATACAAGGAATAATTTCTATACGTCTAAATTTGCTGAGGTTAGACTTTTGACCTAAGATGTGATCAATTTTGTAGGATGTTCCATGAGCTGATGATAAGAACGTGTATTCAGTTTTCTGGGATAAAATTTCCAAAGATGTCTGTGAAATTCAATAGTTTCATGGTAAGTTTTGAGTCCACAATTCCGCTGCTTAGTTTGTTATTGGAAGATCTGTCCTATACTGACAAAGGGGTGTTAAAAATCTCCAACTATTATGGTGATGGAAGATATTAAATTGCTCATGTCTATTAGGGTGCACTTTATAAATTGAGGAGCATTCTGGTTGGGCACAGAAATGTTCACAATTGACAACTCATCATGTTGACTGTTACCCTTAGCAAATGTGTGAAGTGAACATCCATGTCTTTTGTTACTCTTCTTGGTTTAAAGCACAGTGTGTCTGCAAATAAAATTTCTACCTCTGATTTTTTTCTGATTTCCGTTGGCCTGCATTACAGATGCCCATCCCTATGCCCTGAGTCTATATTTATCCTTGAAGCTAAGGTGAGATTCTTGTATGCAGAAGATATCTGGCCTGAGTTTTTGTATCCAGTCAGCCAGCTGGTGCCCCGTAAGAGGACAGTTTAAGCTCTTCAAATAAATCGAGGGTATTGATAAGCCTGGTAGTATTTTGGGCACCACATTTCTCAGAAGCCCAGTAGACATTTTGAATTTTTTCATCACTGTGGAAATTGGGTTTTGGTCAAGAATTTCAGAGTGAGTTTATTGTGGTAGTCGAGCATTTTGCTGGTCATTATGGAGGATGTGTCTGATGATTTTGTGAAAGGATGGTTTGGTTATGACAAATATCTTCAACATGTGTATGCCATTAAATTACTTAACTTCCTCATCCTAAGTGAAGCTCCATTTAGCTGGATACAGGATCCTGGGCTGAAAATTGTTTGATTTAGGAGATTGAAGGTCGATGACCATCCTCTTCTGGCTTGAAAAGTCCCAGCACAAAGATTTATGGTCAACCTAATATTCTTCCCCTTGTAGGATATGATTTTCTTATGTCTGGCTGCTTGCAGGATTTTCTCCTTCATATGAACTTTGGAGAAGATAATTGTAATGTGTCTAAAAGATGCTTTATTTGGGTAGGGTTGTGCTAGAGACCTTAAGCTGTCTGCTGTCTGAATTGCAGTGTCTCTTGCCATGTTTGGGAATTTCTCCTCAATTACCTCTTGGAGTAGAGTATCTGTGCCTTTTGGACCATACTCTTCTCCTTCAGGGATGCCTAGGAGGCAAATGTTTGCTCTTTTGGTGTGGTCCCACAGTTCTCTCCGGGAATCATTCATTTTTGCTCTCCCCTTCTCTTTCTCTTTGAGCATTTGGGTTCATTGAAAAGCTTTGTCTTCTATGTCAGAGATCCTTTCTTCTGCCTGCTGCATTCTGTTACTGAGGGATTCTATTGTATTTCTCAGATCTTTGAGAGCTGCAAGTTCTTGTCTCAATGTGTCAAAAATCTTTGGTGATTTTTGTCTTTAAATTCATTGAATTCTTGAGACAACTTTTGAATTTCTTCTTAAATTTATTTTTCCATTTTGGCCTCTATTCTTTTTGTCTTATTTGTGATCCAAATTCTGAATTCCATTTCTGACATCTCAGCCATTTCTTTATGAATGGGATCTTCTCTTATGTCTCCTTTCTCATTCCTTTGGGGGAGTTGATGTATTCTGATTATTCCTGTTGCCAGAGTTCTTCTGCTGATTCAGCCCCATAATTATTTTTCACCCTTTGCCTAGAGAAGCTGGCAAGGTGCAATTGAATAAAGGGCTCCTAGACTTGTAATTGACAGGCCCTTTACCATAGAACTGGGATTGGTGATTGTAGATTTTGTCTTAGATTTTCACAAAGTTCCCATTCAGAACCATAGCCTGAAACTTCAGGAAGCTGCCTACTGTGGTGGGGCCAGATGGCGCTGACCGGTTCAGCTAATCTCTGCCCAATTCTAGTGAGAGGCTTCGGGTTGAACCTCATCTGTGGAGATATATAGGCATCTAAGTCATCCCACCCCACCCCCCACAGGCCACAATTGGCAGGGAGAATCCCATACTATCACAACAACTCTACTAGGGTACAACATTGGTGGGTCCCAGATGATTGGTCCAGGTCAAGAGTACCAAACCAAATTTTCCGGTCAACAAAAAAGGTCGTCAGCATCAAGGCAGCTGGGATCCACTGACAGGTCAATTTCAGCCTAATGAGAGGGACTGTGGAGCCACCACCACTGTCAGGGCTGCAATGACACTGTCTGGGGTGGTGCTGGTGATCTGGAATACTGCTGTCTGTAGGGCACTGGAACCCGAGGAGAGGTGGAGGATTTGTCGCCTGCTGGGAGGATCACAGAAGCCAGAAAGGGAACCGGAGGTCCAGGCGACTCTTGCCTGACTCCTGCCACCCGTGCCCAGAGACCAGCCAGTCCGCAGTCCGGCTTCCCGCCAGGCTACAACTGCCGAAGCCCAGGCACCAATGGCTCTAATTAGTTTTATTACCCATCCTTCATTGTTTTATTCATGCCAATTACTAATACTTACACGATTTTCTTTCTAAAATGCGATTCCTTATAGGGCAAAGTCTTTGACTTTCTCATTTGCTGATGTTTTCCCAGTGCCCAGAGCATCAGTAGTAGACGTGTTATGAATGTATGGATTGAAAGAATGAAATCTAGAAGAACCTACAGATTTAAGAAAGTTCTTATTAAAGGGTTTATATTTTTCTGAAACATGCTGAAGAAACCTTTATATAGGTGTTGTACGTATAAAGTCTAAGCTATGGAATTCCAAAACAGTCTAAGTTTTATCATTTAAATATTTTGCTGTTGTATGTCCTCACTTCTTCAAATCATGCCTACCTTAAATTATGTGGTCAGCAAATATGTTTTGAATAAATTGATGGTGCCTGATTCAAAGTATTCATTGAAAACATTTGAAGAAAAAAAAATTCAGAAATTAAGACATGCAAAAGATACTTGGGTGAATGGTCTTTTTCTCCTGCCCATGTTCCACAAAGTATTTTCTCCTCTCTGTAAGGAATGTTCATTCAGTTAATATGCATTGAGCACCTAATTTATACTAGTGATATTTTAATATAACTAATGATCAAGACTGACCTCCTGAAACCATTACAACACAGAACTTCTTCAATAGGTGAGTTCCTCTTATGTGTTTGTCAACTGGCCAGAAAGAAAATTGGCAGATCACAATCACATACTATGCAGTACCATAGATTTTGAGGCCACATCTCAATATTTGAGTCCACATCTCAATATATCCTCCCCAGTATAAATAGGGAGATAAAGGAAGGATGAATTTGGATCAAATATCTAATCATGAGATAGATTGAACAACAGTATTAATTTTTTTTCTTAGAGAAAAATTTTCACTTTGTCACCCTGGGTAGAGTGCCATGGGGTCACAGCTCGCAGAAACTTCCAGCTCTTGGCTTAGGCGATTATCTTTTCTCAGCCTCCCAAGGAGCTGGGACCACAGGCACCTTCTACAATGCCCTGTGTCTATGAAATATTTTTTGTCTGTGCCTAATGCCCATATCTACTACTGGGATTCTAAGGAAGTGTTTTTTGTGAATTTAAATGATCCTTAATACATTTTAGGGAATGATTAACTGCCTTGACCAAATAAATGTTCTCTTGGTATAAGTCTGGTAGGATTATTTGGATGCATAATTTTTGAGTAAAACTTTAAAAGTAAAATATCTTCACTCAGAAAGACAACTGATTAAAATTGGTTTTCACAATGAAGACCTTTGCAATGTATAGAACAACAAAGGATACAATTATGAGCATCCCTGTCCATATATTCATTGATAATGATTGGGCAAATTTCTTCAAGTGAAAGAGCTGCATCAAAGGGTATGCACCCTTAAAAAGTTCATATAACTGACAAATCATTTTCCCAAGTGGTTAGAGTACATTTATACTCCTCCTAAACACATGTGAAATATTGTTGTTCTGTACTCTCTCTAGAAGTAGGTATCATCACACTTTATAAATCTTCTACATTTTCCACATAACTAAAAAGAAATTATTTTGCTATTTCAATTTTCATTTACTTAGCAACTTCTGAGGTTGCACACATTATCATGTGCTGATCATTCTTAATTCTGTGGATAGTGTATTCACATCTTTGCCAATTTTAAATTGTATCGATCATACATTGTATAATAAATTGCTAAATAATTGATTTGAAGAATTTATTTTGTGTGTTGGAGATGTGAAAATTTTATCTCTTAAGTTTTTTTAAATATTTTTCCCTGTCATAGAAGTTTTTTTGTCATTGAAGTTTATTTATGGAATGTTCTGATGTATGGAGGATTTTAATATTCATGTGGTTAATGTGTCTAAGTTTCTTTTTTATTTTATCTACCTGGACTTTGGATCTTTCTAGGAAATGGTTACAATGAATTTACAAAGTATTATACTATATTTCCTCTTACTATATCCATTTAATTAACTCTGTCATTTTAGTTATCTGAAGGTCAGAATTCAAATATCTTTGAATCATTCAAAAAAATTTCTAGGCAAAAATTTATATTATTTTCTTCCAAATGTATTTTCAGAAGACCCAGTTATACATATTAGTCCATCTTTCCCTGGCCTCTTTTACTCAGCCCATGTAAACATGTTTCATTGATGTCTGTTCATAAGTTTGTGTCTTGATTTCTATATTCCACTCATTCATTAGTTTATTCTTTTGTCAGTACCATACCCTATGGGTTACAGTGGCTATGATGTCATATTTTTTATATCTGATTCCTCAAGTCCCTTAAAGTATCCCTCAAAAATTTCTTTGCAAATCTTGTGCATTTCTTCTGACATACAATTTCATTTTTACTTTTTATAATTGTAAAAAATCTATTTGTATCTTGATTGAAAATACAGACCATTGATGAATATTGCCCTTATGAACTGTCACTAAATAGATAAATTTAGCTCCTTAATCATACAGCTTGCTGGAATTCAAGTGGGAAAATCATCTTGATTGCAAATCAAGATATCCAATTCTCATTGTCTAATGCCATGATTTGCTGCTTGTGTGGTCATTGCATCTGGTTGTCTTATTCTCAAGTGTCAAAGCTTTTGGAGTGCATTGACTCCCGGAAGTGGCCCCCAGAGCACTCCAATGTGATTTTCATGTAAATCTCATGGTGTTATTTTAATTCACGCCATGTTAAATATACCCGGTGGTATATTTGAAGATCTAATTCAAACAATAGAAGCAATTTGTATCAAAGCATATAATATACCTTTATTTATTTACTTATTCATTTATTTTTAAGAAAAATGGCAGGTTTACTTGAATGGATATCAGAAACATGAAAGACAAATACCTGAAATTTAAAGTGACAAAGAAAATTTCCAATACAAAGAAAATTTCAAGTCTCCTAATTGCAAAGTGTGAAGCATTCTATTCCAATACATTTGAACACAGTTGCAATGGATAATGTTCTAGGGAAACACAATTTACCCCCATTGGCCGTAGGAGAGGCAAAAAGTCTAAGGAGACAATCATGTACAACACATATGGAATTTGGATAAAGAATTCTTCTATAAAACAGCAGCCGGGAGCCAAGACTGAGACCGCCTCTCGGGACCTTGGCCGCAGCATGTGGTACTTAGCAGGAGCGAGTGGGCCGAGGGTTCGGGGGTGAGCCAATCTGCCATGCCTGCGATGTTGAGGTGGTTAGGTGGAAGCCCAGCCATTGAGGGGAACCATTTCCGGCAGTGGCGACGGTGACCTAGAGTGTCTGTTTGGTCTGGGGCTCAATGCCTTCGAGCCGGGACTGGGTCCCAGGAGCCTTCTGGGCCCACAGAAATGAGCCTTCGGCCTGACAGGGCACAGCCTGCTGGTCCCTCTCAGAGTCCACCACCACAGAGGGAGCCTGCCCTGCCTGGCACCACTCCATCCAGCAGTGAATTGAGGAGTCTTTTCGATTGTCCGGTCCGCTTGGAGTGCGAGTTACCACACATCTTTCAGTGTCCGCGTGGTCATCTTGTTTGTATCAGCTGTCGCCAGAAGCTGACTTCTTGTCCAATTTGCCGGGGCCCATTGGGATTCATTTCCAATGTGGCAATGGATAAAGTGACCAATTGGCATACCTTTCCATGTAAATATGCCTCCTCTGGGTGTGGACTAACTCTGCCGCCTGCGGAAAAAGCAGACCACCAAGAGTTCTGCAACTTTGGGCCTCATTCCTGTCCATGCTATGGTGTTCTCTTTCATTGGGAAAGCTATTTGGATGCGGTGATGCCCCACCTATGGTTCAGCATGACTTCATTACAGCACTGGAGGGAGAGACTGCAATTTTCCTTGCTGGGAACATTAATAATGTTCGTGGTTCGTTTGACTGGGTGACAATGCAGTCCTGTTTTGGCTTGCACTTCGTGGTAGTCTTGCAGAAACAGGAAAACCACCCTGGTGAAATGCGGTTCTGTGCAATGCTAAGGATGCTAGGAAGGCGCCAGCACGCGGAAACTTTTACTTACCAACTTGCGCTCACTGGCGATCGTCCGTCAGTCACTGACTTGGGAAGCATCTCCTGGGTCTATTCAGGAGAAAATTGAGACAGTCATGATGAACAGTGACTGCCTTGTCTTCGACACCAACACTGCACAGCTTTTTGCAGAAAATGGCGATTTAAGCATCACTGTAACTATTGCCCAGTATTGAAATGGCAAGAAGACATTTTCTGGCCAGTGTTTAGAACTTTATTTTTGCAGAAAATAAGGCACCATTCTGTCTGCCAACCTGAAAGTCTTTTGGTTGGTGGAAGGTAGATACATCAAAGTAAATAAAAGGCTGTAAAATACAGGAAGCAGTTTCGTGTAGTAACACTGATATCTTCAAAAATAAGTCAACAGTAAACAACTAAAAATAGTATTTGTACACCCATGGTGGGCATCTTTGTTATTAAAAAAGGACGCATTGTAAAATAATTCTGAGTTTTGTGCTTGTAGTACATTTATTGTGTTTCTGAAAAGAGCTGGGTATCTTGTTTGCCTGTATGTGTGATCCTTCCTGCTCCTGTGTGTGTGTGTGTGTGTGTGTGTGAACCTGTGTGTCAATGTGTGTGTTAGAGTGTGTGCGTGTGTGGGTTATTTTCTCTTGAACTGACAATCCACAGTGAGTGGCTACGGATCACTGATTTTTATTGGCAGGGGTAGGCATTGCATAGCGCTTCTGTTATTTTTGTTTGTCTTTTGTTTTTTTCCTTGTGTGTGTTTGCTAATTTTTATTCTAGTTCTTGATTAAGTAAATTTGAGTTTCTTTTCCATAATTCAGATTTTTTAAGTTAAATCTTAGTTGTTGACATTAATTAAGTTGTGGGCTACAATGTGCTAGTTTTATATACAATTTGAAATACTTCCAACAAACTTTCACTGCACTTTTTTAATTACTGTGTTAAGACATTTTTAGTCTGCACTTCATAAATTTGTCCTGTACCCTTTTAATAAGGCCTTTGGTGTGGTCCTACCAATTACTCTTCCTCCACTCACCTTCTCCCCTTCTCTCCCCATCCTCTTTACCATTAACCTTGAGATTTAGTTGAGTCATAACTTTCATATGGAAGTATGGCTGCTTATGTATTGGTTTCATAGTAGAGCTGAGTACATCAAATACCTTTTCTTCCATGTTTGAAATACTTTACTAAGAAGATTATGTTCCCCTTCCATCCATGTACATATAAAAGAGATAAAGTCTCCATCTTTTTAAAGGCTGCACAATATTCCTTGGTTTACATCTACCCCAGTTGATGAATCCATATGTGGGTCAGTAGGCACTTGGGGTTCTTCCATGAGTTGGCAATCATGAATTGGGCTGCAATAAACATACTAGTGCAAATATCTTAGTTATAAAGTGACTTTTGGTCTTCTGGATATATACCTAGTAGAGGAATGGGAGGATCAAAGGGCAGGTCTATCTTTAGATCCCTAAGTGACTTCCAAACTTCTTTTTAAAAAAAATCATTTTAGCTTGCATTCCTAGCAGTAGTGCAGAAGTGTTCCCCTTTTCTCCATATCCACGCCAGCATCTATGGGTTTTGGGATCTTGTTATATGGGCTCCTCTTTGTGGAGTTAAATAATATCTCAAAGTGGATTTGATTGGCATTTCTCTGATGTTTAAGAAAAATGAAAAAAATTTCATATGTCTGTAGGACTTTCATTTGTCTCCTTCATAGAAGTTCCCCTTCAGATCTCTTGCCCACAATAAGATGTGGTCACTTGTTCTTTTCTTCCTAATACATTGGAGTTCTCTGTGGATTCTGGTTATCAAATCTTCGTCAGTGACATAACCTGCAAATATCTTCTCTCATTCTTGGTGCTGACTGCCTAAGTTACTTACTGTGTTCTTGGCTTTGCATAATCTTTTTAGTTTGATCAGATCCCAGTAATATATTTTTGGTGTTGCTTCAATTCCCCGGTGTGTGGGGGTAAATGGGTGGGTGGATGGGTGTCCTCCTCACAAAGTATTCTCCCAGGCCCATTTTTTTCAAGTGTTTCCTGTGCACTCTCTCCAAGAATCTTTATAGTTTCATGTCTTAAGTTTCAATCTTTTATCCAGGGAGACTCACTTTTTGTTAACAGTGCAAAGTGTAGGTCCAGTTTCAGTCTTGGACAAGCTGCCAACCAATTTGTCCAGCAATGTTTGTTAAACAGGGAGTCTGTCCCACACTGAATGAATTTTGATAGGCTTATCAAAGACCAAACGACGATAAGTAGCTGGGTTCGTCGTTTGGTTCCTTATTCTTTTCCATACATCTACCAATCTGTTTTTTCTGCCAGTACCATGATTTTGGATTCACTATAGACTTTTAGTATAGTGTGAAGTCTGGTAGCATGATTCCTCCTTATTTGTTTTTATTTTTGAGTAATCTCTTTGCTGATCAAGGTTTCCTCTGATTCCATATGAAATGAATCATTATTTTTTTCAAGGTCTTTACACTATAAAAGTAGTGCTTTCTTGGGGATTGCATTACATTTGTATGTACCGAGGCGGCATGTTCCCAGGGCAGAGGTGAGTTAGAATTGCTGCTTTTGTGAACCCAAGATGCAATCAGCTCCCAGGGGAGCATAGTGAGGTCAAAAGCAGGATTATTAGCAGCAACAGCCAAGGGAGGGGCAGAAACTGAGAGCCATTTATAAGTTCTCACTGCACCCACCCCAGCACAGAGTGTACTGGAGCATGAAATGCCAGCCCCATGATAATTGACTCACTGGCAGCAGCACGGGGTGGGGCTGAGTCACAGTTTCTGTGAACTCAAACAGTGCCTGGACGACAGAGGAATATTGCTGGGATAGAGATGACAATTCTATGAGTATACAAGGGCAGCCATATCAATCTGGGGTGGGGCTTGACCTGAGTGATACTACCCAGCTTCTATTAAGCAACTGAGGTTATCAGGCTTCAGATCCCTCTGCTGGCTGGTGGCACAGAGCGGGGGCCTGGGCAAAAAGACATAGATCTCCCTAGGACTCAGGAAACCACAAACTCCTGGAGCACGTGCTCTTTGGAGAGTACTGGGTCACATCCCTGTGGTGTTACAAGTGAGTAACAGAGGTGTAAGATGGGGTGTGACAGAGGTGTAAGATGGGGAAGGAGACATTAACCTTTCTGAAATAATTCATTTGCTGAGTGGGCCCTTCTGACTTTATGGAGCACCAGAACTATTTGTACTCCTGTCAGCAAATACCTGCTATCTATTTGCTGTTGACCTTTTGAACTTTCCAACTTGAGACTGTGTGCTGACTGTGACAATTGATTTGGAACTCTTGAAATGGGCCAGTCATCTGAGGACTATCCAACGTTGTATCCTGGTTCTGTGGTTGTGGGAAGGTTTGACTTTTCTTTCCCAGTTGTTGCCCCTGGGGGACGGGTGTCTAAGTTGCTGGTATTTCTCCACAGCTGAGGCTTTAACCTAGAGCTGCTGAGATATGATATCAGGGCACCCTACCCAGGGCAAACAAATGAGACCCTGTCTGAATACGTAAATGGAGAAAACCACTGGTAGCGAACTTACCCAAAATTTTTACTTTTGACCAAGTTGATCAAGAGTTGAAAATTTCCCCCTAGATTAGATGTCAACTAGAGAAATTATTCTGTCATAGAAAAGTTATTTTCCTACAACCTCTATTAATCAGCACTTTGGATTTTTTGTAACTGTGACCCCTTGATTTTCTAGATTCCAGTACTCACTGTAAACTGCACACAATAAATTCTTGACTGAAGTTAGGCTTTTTCTATGTACAAGGAAGATCCACAGGATATCCCCCATCACTTCCGTTGAAGTGCATCAATCTGGGCCACTATTAACATGCCCCAATCAGTCCGAACCCAGGGACCAGACATCTATGGAGAACACCTACCCATCAGATCGACTGGATATATCCTAAAGGACCAAACCCAAGCCCACTTGTCCCGACACATTGTTCCCACCCAGGGGGGCAAAATAAGTAACCTCCTATATGTAGTCCAATATTCCATCTACATACTGGCTATTCTGGTTTGTCATTGGGTTGAAACTATTACTAAAGTGTGTGGGTCTGTTCTCCACACTAAATTTCTGTTTCCCAAACTTTGTTTGTATATCCAGTCCAAGGATTCAACAGCCCTTGCTTTTGTTTACACTTCAGGGATTTGGAAGCAAGTTGAAGAGAATGGTTTAAACCTAGGGCTTCCCTGGGCTGTTACACACAAAGAACCCAAGCAAAAATATCAGACAGATTATTTCACAGAACCGACAGGGATGTCAGACAATTTGCAGTTCTCTTTTTCCTGACATTTTATTTCTTTCTGTAGAATAGAAAGAACTGGGACAGTGGGTGTCCTACTGAAGTTCTTCTCTTGAAATCTGGTTAGGCAATTTGTCCAGTCGTGTACCCCATACCTGCAGTTATTTCTTCACATCCTGGGAAATATCAGCCCATCTTAAATATTACAGCATTTCTGACACCTGGGCCAGGTCTGGCCAAACATATGCCTTCTTGACCACATAGGAAATAGAAGAGTTATTTTTGCCACTTGTTCGATACACAGTCACTAATGACACTTCATCTGTAAAAAAGAGATGTGTGCATAAGTGTGGTGATATCTGCCTCCACAGATGTGCAAAACAGTCCTGGCATGATCCCCATGTGTCACGGGGTGTGAGAATTGGACACCCCTCAAAATCCCTAACAACCCCTTATTCAGAGCTCAATAACTTTTGCCAAACATAACTATAGTATTTGGTTATTCTTGAAGGCCAAGCTGGGCTGATCCCCTCAGCTCTGTGGTTGGAAAGAAGGCTTAGCAACAATAAGATACCCTCAGACCATATCACACACTTGGTTTGTACTAAAATAGAAAAAGATGTCAGGGTTGCGGCCCTTGCCTTTAGTTCCACCTACTTCAGAGCCTGAGGTGGGAGGATGCCTTCATCCCAAGGTTTGGATGTTGCTGTGTTCTAGGCTGATGCCATGACACTCTAGTCTGGGCAGAATAGTGAGAGTCTGTCTCAAGAAAAATAACAAGATAAACTCCCGTAGATGAAAAATAACAACTCTCTTCATATGTAGTTCACACACTCCATAATTCAACCCTTTCAAGTATTGACTTGATGACTACATATTTAAGGATCACTTGTTTAGTTTTTATGTTCGTTACTGTAAACGTTTTTCTTAAGGTATGGTGTAGACAGATAGAGGAAATAAAGGAATGAAGGAAAGAAAAGAATGGAGAGAGCAAGCAAATGAGAGAGAGACAAATGGAGGAAGAAAGGATAATCTGAAAGATGGGCGAAAGGAGGGAGGGATAGAGAGAAACAAAGAATGAAAAAGTGACAAAACTTCATGGCTCACACCTATAATCCTAGCCCCCGGCTTCCTGAGATGAGTGGAGTTCTTGTACGAGGGCTTGCTGAGAAAGGACTGAGCAAGAGTCAGACCCTGTTTCTACTAAAAAGGGAGTGGTTATCTAGGCATGGGAACAGGAACCTATAAGTAAAACTCTGTATCCAAGAATGAAAAAAAAATGCAAAAACTTATAGTTTCCTACTTATGTGACTCTACGAAGTTCTTTTAGCTGTAATGCAGCCTGAGTCACACTGCTGTATAACATCTCAACTGTGCATCAGCCTAGTGACGGAATGTCAACCATTAATAGAATCAATAAGGCACAAATGGAAGATCACTTGTCTGTCTGTTCGTGGAAGGCCAATAAGTGTCCTGGTTCAAACCTTTGAGGGATACCAGGTTAACTGAGCAGAAAAGGCCACTTAGTATCTTTGACCAGAAGCCTGGTTCCCAGGACATTACAGGATGAAGTCAATACATGGTAACCATGGATGGCATCACAATGGGTGTTTCCTGGATTACCATGTTTATGCTTTACCTTATTCCTGCTAAGCATGTGTGGTGGCTATCTATGTTTGTCACTGGGTCCATACATTGCACAAGCATGGGGTTCTGTTCTGCATACTCATTTTCTGCTTCCAAAAGTTTATTTGTATAACTGGCCATGGGATTAAACAATCCTTCCTTTCCTGTTCACATCTGGCATTCGTCAGCAAGTGGAAGATTAGGTTTTATAGCTAGTGCTTCCCTGGAATGTTACACACCAAGAAACAAAGTCCAAAATCAGCAAGTGATTTCACATACCTTACAGATATATAACACAATTTTTCAGTGCTTCTTTTGTTGAGATTTCTTTCTCTTGTTTCAGAAGTTAAGTGTCCTACTGAAGATACTCTCTCAAAATCTGGTTAGGCAGTGTGTCCCTTAGTGTACTGTATACCTGAAGTTATTTCATCTGATCATGAGAAATATCAGCCCATGTGAAAAATTTGTACATTCCTGACTTCTGGGCCTGGTGTATCCAAACTGTAGGCTTCTTGGTCATATAGCATCTAGAAGAGTAATTTTGGTCCACACGTTAAATACACAATAAATAATTAAACCTGATAAGCCATAAAGAGATATGGGCATAATTGTGGTGATACCTGCCACCACAGATGTACAAAACAGTCCTGACATAATCCCTATGTGTTATCGGAGCCTGAAGATTGAACACACCTCATAAACCCTGATAAAGTCATTTCTTAAGTAAAGCTCAATAACTTTTGCCACTCATGAATACAATATTTTGTTGCTCAGGGTGAAAAGGTGGGCTGATCCTCTGAGCTTAGGGGTTGAAGACATGAATGAGCAACAAAAAGATACCCTCATCCCTGATCACACACCCAGTTTGTACTAAAATAGAAAAAGCTGTTAAGGCAACATGCTGACAGTTTATCTCATGAAAAGTAATGAAGGAATGAAGACATGAAGGAAATAAAAGAAAGAAAGAAAGAAAGAAAGAAAGAAAGAAAGAAAGAAAGAAAGAAAGAAAGAAAGAAAGAAAGAAAGAAAGAAAGAAAGACAATGAAGAAAGGAAGGAAGGAAAAAGGAAGGAAGAATGGAAGGAAGGAAGGAAAAAAGGAAGGATGGAAAGAAAGAAAGAGAGAGAGAAAGAAAAGAGAAAAAAATATTTGCTAGGCAGTTTCCAAGAGCTATGGTATGGAGAGAGGTCAGTAGGTAGATGGAATATGGGACTACATAAAGGAGGAGATATATAGTGTGCAAGGGGGATTAGGGATTGGTTGTTTAGGATATTGGCAGTTGACCTGTTGTGTATAGGTTCTCCCTATATTTCTGGTCCCTGGGTTCAGACTGATTGGGGCAAGGGAATCCAGATGGAAGGAGTTCAACAGAAATGGTGGAGGCTATCCTCCGGATCTTTTAGTATACATAGAAGAAGCCTGATTTGAGTCAAGAATTCATTGTGTGTGCAGTTTCCATTGACTCCGAGAATCTAGGATATCTAAGGGTCAGAGATACATAAAATCCAAAGGGTTGATTAAAAGAGATTGTTTGATAACAATTTCCCTATGAGAGAAAAATTTCTCTACTTGACATCTGATCAAAGGGAAAAACTGCAACTCTAGATCCATGGTCAAAATAAGAATGAGAGGTAAGTTCTACACAATGGTATTCTCCATTTACCTATTGAGTCAGAGTCTCATTTGCTTGGACTCAGTAGAAGGCCCTGGTATCACATGTCACAGGAAACTTCAAATTTTTTCATGAAGTGAACCTATTCCCTCAGCTGGGACTTTAGACCCCTGCATAATATCTGGCTGTTTTCCATTTTTCAGAAATGAGGATCTCACTAGTGCTCAGGCTCGTCTCCAATTCAGAAACTAAGGCAATGCAATTGCTGTGGTCTCTTAATGTGTCAAGATGACAGGCATGAGGCACCACTGCTGGCCACTAATCATAGTTTTAAATATTTTCTTAGTTCATGATCTGGTGTGGTGGCTCACACCTGTTATGCTAATACTCTTGGATGCAGAAGCAGGTGATCCAAAATAACCGGGCACACTTGGAGCTCCTGGACTCCCAGATGCTCAGGAGGGTGAGGCAAGAGGCTCTGTTGATCCAGGATTTTGAGATTGTGGTTAGTGAGGATGATATTAGCGCACTCTACCCAGGGGGAAGTTGTCAGATGCTATCTTAAGGAAAAAGAAAATGACAGCTTCAGCAGGATGGAACAATGTGCCTTCCATGTCAATTCACGGTAACCTGTGTGTGAGCAGGGAGATAGCATTGAATGTCTCTCAAGTACTCTCACAAACTGGTTACTTCTTACACTGTGAAATTTTGAGATCCTCAAGTTTGGGAAAACATCTTCAATTAGCTTTATTGAAATAAGTAGTTCACCCTTTGAAAGTATACAATTATGTGTTTCTTGGTATAGTCACACAATTGTACAGCTATAATCACAGTCTAATTTTAGAAATTTGTCTTCCCCGCTCACACAAAGAATGTCAATATTTACTAGCAGTCACTTTCACTTCCCCACCACCCTCCCCACCCTGACCCCTACTCCTAGCAGAGAATTGTCCTTGTCTTGATGTTTTCTTTGCAGTTCACTTATGCTCTTTTTTTTTGTTATGTATATGGCCTTGTTCTCTTATCATAACAATTTTAAGGTTCATTCCTATTGTAACATAAATGTGTGCTTCATTTCTATTGTAACATGAATGTGCCTTTCATTCCTTTTGTTGCTTGAAAAATATTCCATTGTGTGAAAGCAGCACATCATATGTATCCAATCATCTGTAAATTTTACTTGTAGTCTTGAAGACATTCCCTACTCTTGTAAGATTTTTGATGTTATTGTTACAGTTTGTCTGGGGCCAGGTTTGAATCCACTACCATTGGAATATGGGGCCGGCAACCTATTCACTGAGTATCAGGTGTCTCCCCTCATCTAATATTTTTAAAAGATTTTATCAACAAGATATTTTGCCTCTGTCTTTATCCTTTTCTGCGTCCCATGAGGCAACTGGGTTTTTATCCTTGCTGATTCTCTTAATGTAATGTTTTCTATTAGTTGGTGTTCAAATATAGGGTAGGACCACAAATACTGGTAATAAATCCCATTTTCGATACATGTATAAAATATTTTGTATGCTACAGAACTTCTCCTGAAACTATGAAGTATCTCTATTATCCATTGGATACTGTTTCCCCCTTTGACCCGGAAACATACATCGGTACCATCATAGCTCAAGGAAATGCAAGCGGCTAAGCTCAAGTAATCCTTCTGAGTTTATGCTTCTCAGAAGGTGAGAGTATCAGCTCATGCTACAACTGCTGTGGAAGTTTTTCCCTTATTTCTTGGACAAGTGGGATCTTACTCTTTTGCTCTGTCTGGTCTGAAACCCCTTAGCTTCCAGTGATCTTTCTGCCTCGACCTCTGAAATTGCTGTGATTATAGATTTACGTTATGGTGCTCATTCATGCTTATGTTTTGGTGAAGGTTCTAGATTTACCTCATAAATAACAGCCTGTAGATTAATAAATAACAACTCTATTCATATATAATTTGCACACTCCACAATTCACCCATTTCAAGAATAGAGTTCAAGACTAAACTTTCAGGGATCACTTTAATAATTTTTTTGTTTGTTACTACAGCAGTTTTTCTTTTTTTTTTTTCATGTTTTTTTTTTTTTTAATATTTTTTTGTAGAGACAGAGTTTCACTTTATTGCCCTCGGTAGAGTGCCGTGGCGTCACACAGCTCACAGCAACCTCCAACTCCTGGGCTTAGGCGATTCTCCTGCCTCAGCCTCCCGAGTAGCTGGGACCACAGGCGCCCACCACAACGCCCGGCTATTTTTTTGTTGCAGTTTGGCCGGGGCCGGGTTTGAACCCGCCACCCTCGGTATATGGGGCCGGCGCCCTGCTCACTGAGCCACAGGCGCTGCCCACTACAGCAGTTTTTCTTAAGGTGTAGAGGAGAAACTTAGAGGAAAGAATGGAATGAAGGAATGAAAAGAATAGAGAGAGCAAGCAAATGAGAGAGAGAGACAATTGGAGAAAGGAAAGATAAAATGAGGGGGGGACAAAATGAGGAAAGGAAGGAGGCAAAAAAACAAAGAGGAAATTATCAAAGCCCCTCAGATCCCCTTAAGTAGAGAGCAATAACTTTTGCCACACGTGACTATACTATTTGGATCTTGAAGGATCCCATAATCCCAAGAGTTGGATTTTGCTGTGTGCCAGGCTAAAGTCATGACACTCTAGACTTTAGAGTGTCATGGGCAACATAGTTAGAGTCTGTCTTATGAAAAATAATGATAGAAAGAAAGAAAGAAAGAAAGAAAGAAAGAAAGAAAGAAAGAAAGAAAGAAAGAAAGAAAGAAAGAAAGAAAGAAAGAGGAATTTGCTAGGCACAGTCTCCAAGAGCTCAGTTGCGAGGAGCGATCTGTAGGTAAATGGAATATTGGACTAAATGAAGGAGGAGATTTATTACTCCCCCTGAGACGGTGGACAATGAGTCAGGAAGAGAAGGTTTCAGATTGTTTTCTTGGGGCATTTCCAGTCTATGTGATGAGTAGTTGTTCTAAAAAAATGTTCCATCCCTGGGCTCGGACTGATTGGGGCAAGGGAATATTGGCCCAGATTGAAGGAGTTCAAAAGAGGAGGTGTAAGGTTTTCTCTGGATATTTTACTGTGCATAAGGCCTGATTTGAATCAAGAATTCTTTGTGTGTGCAGTTTCTAGTGACTACAAGAATCGAGAATATCAAAAGATCAGAATTAAGTAAATGGCAAAGGTTTGTTTAATAGAGGTTGTAGGAAAAAAATTTCCCTATGAGAGTATAATTTCTCTAGTTGACATATAATCGAGGGGGAAAAATTTCAAATCTCGATCTGAGGTCAAACGTAAAAAAGAGGGGTAAGTTTCCTACCAATGGTTTATTCCATTTACATTTTGAGACAGACTCTCATTTTTCAGGTCTTGGTAGAGGGCCCTGGTATCATAACTCACAGCAAACTCTAAGAGTTCTCATTCAGCGAACCTACTTGCTCAGCCCTGTCTAGGCTCCTGCATGACAGGGCTTGCATGACCTGGCCATTTTTTTTATTCTACAGAGATGGAAATTTCACTAGTGCTAAAGCTAGTCTCCAATTCAGAAACTTGGACAATCCAAGTGATGGGGCCTCTGAAAGGGCCAAGCTAACAGGCTTGAAGCACTACTACTGGCCACTGACCAAAGTTTGAAAAATATCCAAACTTCAGGGTCTGGAAGGGTGGCTCACACCTGTAATGATAACACTCTGGGAAGCAGAAGAAGGGGATCCAACCTAACTGGACACTGTCAGGGAGCACCTGGACTCCCAGATGCTCAGGAGGGTAAGGCAACAGGATCTGTTGTACCAGGAGATTCACATTGCGGTTAGGTATGAAGATGTCAAGGCACTCTACCCAGGGAGAAGTTCTCAGATTTCTTGTTCTTGCTTTCATGGTCACTTCATTATTTTGATTGTTGAAAAATATTCCATCATGTAAATATATCAAGAAAAAATAAAATGACAAATTCGGTAGGATGGAACAATGTGCCTTCCATGTTAATTCATGGTAACCTGTGTGTGAGCAGAAAGGCAGGGTTGACTGTCTCTCAAGAACTCTAATGACATGGGTACTTCTAAGGTTATGAGCCTTTTGAGCACCTCAAGTTTTAGAAAACATCTTTAAATAGCTTAATTAAAATAAATAGTTCACCCTTTGAAAGTGTACAAGTTTGTGTTTCTTATTATAGTCACTGAATTGTACAGCTATCATCACAATCTAGTTGTCAACAGTTTTTTGTTGTTGTTGTTGTTGTTGCTGCTGTTAACTTTATTTTATTATTAAATCATAGCTGTGTACATTAATGCGATCATTGGGCACCATAAACTGGTTTTATAGAGCATTTGACATATTTTCATCACACTGGTTAAAATAGCCTTCCTGGCATTTTCTTAGTTATTGTGTTAAGACATTTATATTCCACATTTACTAAGTTTCACATGTACCTTTGTAAAATGCACTGTAGGTGTCAACAGGTTTGAATGCGCCAACTCTATTTTGTGGCGCAAGCACACCATTCCTTTGAGCCACAGGCGACTCCCTGTACCTATTTTCTTAAATAGTTTGATGATGAAACGATGGTGTATATTATCAAAAGCTTTTTCTGTATCCATTGAGATAATCACATGGTCTGTCTTTTTTATTTTCTTCGTGTGATGAATTATATTTCTAGAATTATGTATATTGAGCAAGCCTTGAGACACTGGGATATAACCCACTTGGTCATGATGTATAATTTTTTGATGAGTTGCTGGATCCTGTTTGCTAGCATCTTCTTGAATATTTTTTCATCAATATTCATTACAGATATTGGTCTATAATTTTCTTTTCACATTGGGTCTTTTATGTTTGTTTCATAGAATGTGTTGGATATTATTCATTGTTTTTTTTTGTTGTTGTTGTTAAATTTTGGAAAAGGTTAAGTAATATAGGTACTACTTTCTCTTAAAGGTAGAATTCTGATGTGAAGTCATCTGCTCCAGGAGTTTTCCTTTGGGGGAGATTTTCTATAGTTGCTGCTATTCTGTAACTTGACTTTGGCCTGTTCAACATTTCTCCTTTCTGGTTAAGTCTAGGAAGGTGGTGTTATTCCAAGTATTCATTTGTTTCATTCAGATTTTCATATTTCTGAGAATAGAGTTTCTTGTAATATGTTCTCAGGTTTTTTCATTTTCTGAGGAGTCATTATTTTGTCTTTTTCATTTCTCATTGATGATATTAGAGATTTTACTCTTTTTATCCTGCTTAGGTTTGCCAAAGGCTTTTTTTTTTTTTCTATTTTTTATTGGCCTTTTCAAGAAAACAACTTTTCGATTTATTGACCTGTTGTATAATGGTTTATTTTCAATTTCATTTAATTCTGCCCTAATTTTGGATATTTGTTTTCTTCTGCTGGTTTTGAGATTGGAATGTTTTTCCTTTTCTAGTTCTTTGAGATGGCCCATTAAGTTGTTAATTTCTTTTCATTCCATTCCCTTGAAGAAGGTTGCAATGTTATAACTTTCCCTCTTAGAACTATGGTTGTGCTATTCCAGAATTCATGGTAATTCATGTCTTCATTACCGTTTTTTTTTTTCCAAAGATTTGGTAACTTACTTTTTAATCTCATCTATACCCCAGATATAATTTCACATAAGGTTATTTAGTTTCCATGTTTTTATATAATAATGCAGATTCGTGTTGTTACTGAGTTCACCTTGTATTTCATGATGGTCCAAAAAGATGCAGGGAATACTTTTTTCTATTCAATTTTTAGAGGCAGATTTTCAGTTTGGCTTCCACAGTAGAATGCTGTGGTATCACAGTTCACATTAACCTCTAGCACTTGGGCTTAGGCGATTCTCTGGCCTCAGCTGCTTGAGTAGCTGCCACTACAGGCCCACATACATTTTGTTGAAATTTGGCCTGGGCCGAGTTTGAACTCACAACTCTCAGTATATGGGATGGGGCCCTGCTCACTGAGCCACACGCACCACCCAAGGAATAATTTCTATTCTTTTTTTTTAAATTATTAAATCATAGCTCTGTACAATAATGTCCAGTTTGGTGAAAACTTCTATTCTTTTTTTTTTTTTTAATTTTTTTATTAAATCATAACTGTATGCAATGATATGATTATGGGGCATCATACACTCACTTCATAAACCATTTGACACATTTTTATCACAGTGGTTAACATAGCCTTTCCGGCGTTATCTCAGTTACTGTGCCAAAACATTTACATTCTACATTTACCAAGTTTCGCAAATACCCCTATAATATGCACCACAGGTGTGATCCCACCGATTCCCCTCCCTCTACCCACCCATGCCCCTTTCCCACCTCCCCCTATTGTTAAGTTGTAGCTGGGTTATAACTTTCATGTGAGAGTCCCAAATTAGTTTCATAGTAGGGCTGTGTACATTGGGTATTTTTTCTTCCATTCTTGGGATACTTTACTAAGAAGAATATGTTCCAGCTCCATCCATGTAAACATGAAAGAGGTAAAGTCTCCATCTTTCTTTAAGGCTGCATAGTATTCCATGGTATACATATACCACAATTTATTAATCCATTCGTGGATCGATGGGCACTTGGGCTTTTTCCATGACTTAGCTATTATGAATTGGGCTGCAATAAACATTCTGGTACAAATATCTTTGTTATGTTGTGATTTTTGGTCTTCTGGGTATATGCCCAGCAGAGGAATTACAGGATTGAATGGCAGATCTATTTTTAGATCTCTGAGTGTTCTCCATATATCTTTCCAAAAGGAATGTATTAATTTGCATTCCCACCAGCAGTGCAGAAGTGTTCCCTTTTCTCCGCATCCACGCCAACATCTCTGGTCTTGAGATTTTGCGATATAGGCTAGTCTCATTCTATTCTTTAAAATTTGCTGAGATTAGAATTGTGACTTAAGACACGATCAATTTTGGATTATGTTCCATGGGCTGAAGTCAAGAATGTGTAGTCAGTTTTCTTAGGAGGAAATGTTTTGTAGATGTCTGTTAAATCCGTTTGTTGAATGATTAAGATTAAGTCTAAAATTACTCTGCATTTTTTTTTCTTTTGCAGAGACAGAGTATTATTTAATCACCCTTGGTAGAGTGCATTGCCATCACGCAGATCAGCACAATATCCATCTCCAGGGATTAGGCAATTCTCTTGTCTCAGCCTCTCAAGTTGCTGGGACTACAAGTGCCTGCCATACATCTGGGTAATTTTTTTGTTGTTGCAATCAGTGCAGGGCATGTTTTGACCTCAAAACCCTGAGTATATGGGCTTGCCGCCCTACCCACTGAGCCACAGGCACCACCCTTTGCAAAGTTTCTTACTGGGACATCTATACAACACTGCCAAAGGGTTATTAAAATATCCAACTATTAAGATACTGGAGTAAATCAAGTTGTTCAAGTCTGTTAGACTCTCCCATATAAATTGAGGTACATTCTGGTTGGGTACATAAATGTTAATAATTGAATCTCTGGAATAGGCTTGTTTGGTACAGATGTCTCACTGAAGATCTTCTCTTAAAATTCAGTTAGACAATGTGTCCTGTAGTGTACTCCATACCTGCCGTTATTTATGATGATCATAGAAAATAAAGGACTATCTGGAAAGTTCCAACATAACTGAACTCCATGCCTGGTGTGTCCAAGTATTTGTCTTCTGGATCACATAAGAAGTGGAAGAGTTATATTGGACCAGAAGTTCCATACAAATACACAATGACTAATGACACGTGATGAGCAAAAAAGAGTATGCATAATTTGGTGATATCTGCCAACAGGGATGTTCAAAGCAGTCCTGACTTAATCCTTATGTGTCACCAGGCTGAGGATAGAATACTATTGAAAGCAACTGATAAGGTCATTTCCAAAGTTCAGCTCAATGAATTTTGCAATGCATGACTACGATATTTGTGTGCTCTGGGAGGCCATGTTGGGCTGATCCCCTGAGCTCAGGGTTTGGAGACAAGACTGAGCAAAATCAAGATACCTTCAGCTCCAACCTCACACCCGATTTGTACTAAAATAGAAAAAAGTTATAAAGGGTTTTGTGCCCTGTCTGTCATTGCAGTTACTCCAGAGGCTGAGACAGGAGGATCCCATCAACCCAAGGATTTGATGTTGCTGTGTGCTAGGTTGATGCCATGAAATTCTAGCTTGGGAAACAGATTGAGAGTCTGTTTCATGAAAAATGATACAAGAAAGACAGACAGATAAAGAAAGACAGAAAGAAAAGTTGCTAGACACTGTTTCCAAGAGTGAAAGTATGAGGAAAGGTCAGTAGGGAGATGGAATATGGGACTAAATTAAGGAGTAGATTTATTGTGGCCCTGTGGGGAGTAATGAGTCAGGAGAAGCAGGTTTGGGAGTGGTTCATTAGCCAATTGTCAGTTGATCTGACGGGTAGGATTTGTACAGAGATATCTGGTCCCTGGCTTGGTCGCACGGAGGCAAGATAACATTGGCCACAATTGAAGGATCCCAACACCAATATAATAAGTGGATGGTAGACTCTCTATTTCGTACTGTTAATATGTAAAGTCTGGTTGGAGTCAAGAAATCACTGTGTGGACAGTGTCCAGTCACTACAAAAATCTAACATTTCAAATAGTCAGAATTACATAGAATACAAAGGGTTGATTAATGGAGGTTTTAGGAGAACAATTTTCTTATGTGAGAATAATTGCTCTAGTTGACATCTAATCTGGAGAAAAATTTTTAACACTAGATGCATGGTTAAAAGTAAAAATGAGGGGAAGTTCTTTGCCAAAGGTTTTGTCCATTTGTGTATTAGACTGATTCTCCTTTCGTTGCCCTCAGTAGAGCGCTCTGGTATCATAGCTCACAGCAAACTTCAAGTGTTGGTATCAAGTGAACCTGTTCCCTCAGCAGGGACTCCAGGCACCTGCATAATATCTGGCCATTTTTCATTCTTCATAGATGGGCATCCCACTAGTGCTCAAGCTGGTCTCCAATTCAGAAACTCAGACAATTTAAATCATATTCTTCTTAGTAAAGTATCTCAAGAATGGAAGAAAAAGTACCCAATGTATTCAGCCCTACTATGAAACTAATTTAGGGTTTTCACATTAAAGCTATAACCCAGTTACAACCTAAGAATAGGGGCAAGGGGGAAAGGGAGGGGGGGAGGTGTGTAGAAGGAAGGGGATTGGTGGGATTACACCAGCGGTGCATCTTACAATGTTATATGTGAAACTTGGTAAATGTGGAATGTAAGGGTCTTGGCACAGTAACTGGGAGAATGCCAGGATGGCTATGTTAACAAGTGCCATGAAAGTGTGTCAAATGCTCTGTGAAGCTAGTGAATGATGCCCCATGATCATATCAATGTACACAGCTATGATTTAATAAAAATAAAATAAATAAATAAATAAATAAATAAATAAATAAATAAATCAATAAATCAATAAATAAATAAATCAATCAATCAATCAGTGGGCCTCTCACAGTGCCAAGATGTCAGGCATGAAAGAACACTGCTGAACACCATCCATAGTTTGAAAAACATAACAACTTCAATGTCTGGATTGCAATAATGCTAACACTCTTGGAGGCTGAAGCAGGTGTTCCAAGATAATTGGGCACTATGGGGGGGGGAGGGAAGTGGACTCCCAGAGGCTGAAAAGGCTCAGGCAATAGGAACTGTTGATCCCAGGTTATCATTTGTTCTGATGATGTCAGGGCACTCTAACAAAAAGGAAGAAGTCAGTCTCTGTCTCAAGGAAAAAGAAGATGACAAATTTGGTAGGAGGGAACAATGTGCATTCCACGTTAATTCATGAAAACCAGGGAGATAGGGTTCACAGTCTCTCAAATACACTCACTTCCTGGGTATTTCTTATGCCGTGAGCTCTTGGAGCACCTCAAGTTTTGGAAAACATAGTCAACTAGCTTCATTGAAATAGGTAGTTCATATTTTGAAATTGTACAATTCTGTGTTTCTTTTTTTTATTAAATCATAACTGTATACATTGATATGATCATGGGGCATCATACACTCGCTTCATAAACCATTTGACACATTTTTATCACAGTGGTTAACATAGCCTTTCCGGCGTTATCTCAGTTACTGTGCCAAAACATTTACATTCTACATTTACCAAGTTTCGCAAATACCCCTGTAAGATGCACCACAGGTGTGATCCCACAGATCCCCCTCTCTCTACCCACCCCCCCTTTCCCACTTCCCCCTATTGTTAAGTTGTAGCTGGATTATAACTTTCATGTGAGAGTCCCAAATTAGTTTCATAGTAGGGCTGTGTACATTGGGTATTTTTTCTTCCATTCTTGGGATACTTTACTAAGAAGAATATGTTCCAGCTCCATCCATGTAAACATGAAAGAGGTAAAGTCTCCATCTTTCTTTAAGGCTGCATAGTATTCCATGGTATACATATACCACAATTTATTAATCCATTCGTGGATCGATGGGCACTTGGGCTTTTTCCATGACTTAGCTATTATGAATTGGGCTGCAATAAACATTCTGGTACAAATATCTTTGTTATGTTGTGATTTTTGGTCTTCTGGGTATATGCCCAGCAGCGGAATTACAGGATTGAATGGCAGATCTATTTTTAGATCTCTGAGTGTTCTCCATATATCTTTCCAAAAGGAATGTATTAATTTGCATTCCCACCAGCAGTGCAGAAGTGTTCCCTTTTCTCCGCATCCACGCCAACATCTCTGGTCTTGAGATTTTGTGATATAGGCTAGTCTCATTGGAGTTAGATGATATCTCAAAGTAGTTTTGATTTGCATTTCTCTGATGATTAAAGATGATGAGCATTTTTTCATATGTCTGAAGGCCTTGCGCCTGTCTTCTTCGGAGAAGTTTCTCTTCAAATCCCTTGCCCAGCCTGCGATGGAATAATTCTGTGTTTCTTAGTATAGTGACACAATTGTACAGCTATCATCTCAATACAATTTTAGAACTTTGTCTTCTCCCACCACACAAAGAACATCAATACCTACCAGCAGTTATTTTCATCTTACCTACCACTCTAACCTCTCACACTGGACCTGTACCCTTACCAGACAATTGGCCTTGTCTTGATGTTTTCTTCTGGGTTCAGTCATACTGCATTTGTTCTTCGTAAGTGGCTTTGTTCTGGTATCATATATATATATATTTTTTTTTTTTTGAGAAAGTTTTGCCATCTGCGACTTAGAGTAGAGTGATATAGCATCACAGCTCACAGCAACCTCCAAATCCTCAGCTCCAACGATCTTCTGCGTTAGCCTTTTAAGTAGCTGGACTACAGACGCCTACCACAATGCCCATTTATTGCTTGTTTGCTGCCATAATTCTTTGTCGTCACATCTGGGCTAGGTTTGAACCTGCCAATTCAGCTGTATGTGGCTGGTGCCTCAGCAACTTGAGCCACAGGCACTTAGCCATAATTTTAAGGTTCAGTCCTATTGTAACCTAGATTGTGCACTCATTTGTTTTGATCATTTACAAACATTCTATCATGGGAATATTGCACAATGTATGTATACAATTGTCTGTAAATCCCATTAGTAGTCCTGAAGATGTTCCCTTCTCATATAAGATTTTTAAAGTATTTTGTCAGGAAGATATGTGCACTCTATCCAAAAGCCTTTTATGTGCCTCTTGAGGAGACTGTGTGGTTTTTCTTATTGTTCCTATTAATGTAGTGTGTTCTATTAGTTGATTTTCTTATATTGAGAAAGTATGCCAATCCTGGTAATACATCCCTTCAGGGATATGTGTATAAAATATTTTGTATGCTGGGCGGCGCCTGTGGCTCAGTGACTAGGGCACCAGCCCCATATGCTGTGGGTGGCGGATTCAAACCCAGCCCCGGCCAAACTGGAACAAAAAATAGCAGGGCGTTGTGGCGGGCTCCAGTAGTTCCAGCTGATCCAGAGGCTGAGGCAAGAGAATCGCGTAAACCGAAGTCTTAGAGGTTGCTGTGAGCCATGTGACATCATGGCACTCTACCCGAGGGCGGTAGGGTGAGATTCTGTCTCTACACACACACACACACACACACACAATCACATATATATATATATATATATATATATATATATATACATTGGCATATATATATGTGTGTGTGTGTATGTATGTATGTATGTATATATATTGCTACTGGACTTTTCCTGCAACCGAACAGTACCATATCTTTTATAGATTGGATATTGCTTTTCCCCATTTTCCCCAGTAAAATACATTGGTATCATAGCTCAAGGGAATACAAGCTTGTAAACTCAAAATAGCGTCCTGAATTTATGCTTTGAGCTGATGAGAGTACAGTCGCATGCCTCTACTGCTGTAAAACTTCTGCACTTATTTCTTGGACAAGTGGTTTCTTACTACCTTTTTGCATTCTGGTCTGAAAACACTTAATTTACAGTAATCTTTCTGCGTCAGCCTCTGAAATTTCTGGGATTATAGGTTTCATTTATGGTGCTCATCCATGATTATGTTTTAGTGAAGTTTTTCTCTTTTTCCTCATAGATAACAGCGTGTATATTAAAATATTTCAACTCTATTCATATATAATGTGCCAACTCCACATTTCACCCATTTCAAGGATAGAATTCAAGACAACACATTCAGGGATCACTTTCAGAGTTTGTTAGTTAATAGAGAAGTTTCCCTTAAGTGTAGAGGAGAGAGAGGAAAGAAATGAAGGGAAAAAAAAGTAATGGAAAGAGCAATCAAATGAGAGAGAGAGACATTGGAGGTATGAAGGATAAAGTGAGATAAAGGTGAAGAAAGGGAGGGAGGGAATCAGAGAAAAAGAACATGCCCAATTTTGGTGGCTCTCACCCATAATCCTAATCCTCTGGCATGCTGATTAGCATGACTAGGGTATAATTAGTATTTTTAGTATGTTGATTAGTATGATGTAAGCACTCCAATTCATACAAAGGAACAACACATTGAAAATGGCATACATGTATTTATGATCTTTGTACAAAAGACTTAATAAAAACATATTAAAATAAAAAATAAAAGAGTAAAAATAAATAATAAATTAATACCTAAATTAAGACAGAAAAATTAAAATAAATGGAATGAAATCATAATAAAAAAAGAATTTAGAATATCAAAGTTCGACAGTTAGATAAAATTCAAATTCTTTACTAAGACAGGTTTTAGGAATACTATTTTCCTAAGAGAGAATAATTTCTCTGGTTGACATCTAATCTAGAGCTAAAATTTCAAAAGTATAAACTTGGAAAAAGTAATAACGAGGGGTCAGTCAGTACCCACCCAATGTTTTTTTTTTCTGTTTATGTATTCAGACAGAGCCTCATTTTGATGTCCTCGGTGGAGTGTCCTTGTATCATAAATCACAGCAATCTCCATGCTTTGTCAAAAAATGAACATATTCTTTCAGCTGGTAGTCATGGCACCTGCATAACATCTGGCCATTTTTTATTTTTCAGAGATGGGGATCTCACTATTTCTCAGGTTGGTTGTCAATTCAGCAACTCAGGCAATCCAACTGACTGGGCCTCCCAAAGATGACAAGCATTAAGCAACATCACTGGCCACAATGATAGTTTGAAAACTATCCCCACTTCAAGGTATGGAGCGTTGGCTCACACCTGTAATCAAAGCACTCTCGGAGGCATAAGTGGTTGGTCCAATAAATTGGGCACTGTGGGGGTGGGGAGACTCGATTTCCAGATGCTCAGGTGGCTGAGACAATAAAATCTGTTGAGCCCTTGGCACACCTATGGGTCAAAGTAGGGTGCCGGCCACGTATACTGGAGGTGGCAAGTTCCAAGGTGGGCCCCAGCCAAAATGCTGAAAACAAAGAAACAAAGATCTGCAGAGCCAAAGAATTTGAGATTGCAGTTAGCCATGAAGACATCACAGTACTCTACCCAAGGGAAGAAGTAGACACAGTCTCAAGGAAAATGAATATGACAACTTCAGTAGGATGGAACAATGTTCCTTCCATATCAATTCATGGTAGCCTGTTTGTGAGCATGGAGATAGGATTGAATGTCACTCAGGTGTCAGCACGACCTGGGTACTTCTTGTGCTGTGACAATTTGATTACTTCGTGTTTTGGAAAACATTTCCAAGTAGCTTTATTTAAATAGGACACTGAGGGTAGAGGACCATCCTCTTCTACTTGAAATGTTTCAGGAGAGAGATCTGCAGTCTTTCAAATATTCTTCCCCTTCGAGGTTATAGTTTTCTTATGTCTGCCTGCTTGCAGAATTTTCTCCTTCATAATATTAATCTTGGCAAAGTTAAAATAATCTGGCTTGGATATATATATTTTTTTTTTCAGATGAAGTCATACTGGGGTTCTGAAAGTGTCTGCTATCTGAATTTCAGAATCTCTTGGCATTTATTGGAAGTTCTTCTTTGTCATCTCATGAATTAGAGCCTCTGTGCCTTTCAAAGCATCCTCGTCAGCTTCAGGAATTTTTATAATTTGAAACATTACTTTTCATCCAATTATCCCACTTCTTACTGAGAGAAGGATTCGTTTTTGCTCTCCACTTCTCTTCCTCTTTAAGCATTTGGGAGCATTCGTAATTTTGTCTTTGGTGTCAGAAATTTTTTCTTCTGCCTGTTCCATTCTGTTACTGAGGGATTCTACTGCATTTCTCATATCTTGGAAGGCTGCAATTTCTTTTCCCAATGTATGTGATGGAATCTTTGGTGATTTTGTGTTTGAATTCATTGTATTCTTGGGACAACATTTAAATTACTTCTAGAATTTGTAATTAAAACTTTGATTTGTTATCCAAATTCTAAATTCAATTTCTGACATCTCAACCATCTGTTTATGAATGGGATCCTCTGGTGTGTCTCGTTTGTCATTCCTTGGGGGAGTTTGGTTCTGATTATTCATTTTGCCAGTTTTTCCACTGATTTGGGCCCATGATTGTTTTTCACTGTTTGGCTAGATGAGCAGATAAAGTTAAATTGGATTGGAAGCATCTGGGTTTATGGTTGACAAGCTCTTCACCAAAGATCCAGGACTGGTGACTTCAGCTTTTCCTCTACAACTTTGCAAAGGACCCCATATAGTACTACTGCCTGAGATTCTGAAAACCTCCTTGGTGTATTGGGGCTAGGTGGCTCTTTCTTGCATTCAGCTGATCTCTCTCCAATCCATATGAATTACTGACTCTGGGTTGAACTCTCAGCTGTGGAGAAATAAAAGCAACTAAGACATCCCTCCACCCCCAAGTAAACACCTGGAAGAGGGAAATAAAATCTTCCCACTACAACAAAACCAGCGTGCCATCCTGGAGGGTCCCTGGTTAATTTTTAGAATTCAAGAATTCCAAAGAAATTGCCACAATCAGCACCCCCTCTCTAGCTGGAGAGCTCAAAATGTCTCCAGCAATTAGATAGTGAAGTCTACCGGTAGCTCAAATGTGGCTCGCTCTGGTGCTGCAAAGAGTCAGAAAGGCACGTCCAGTAGAATGGTTAGCTCAAGGAGGTTGGTGCCTCTTTCTCCATCTTGATCTTCCTTCACCACCGGACTCTGATAACCCCATCCTCTGGTAACCCTATTGCCAGTCTCTGTTATCCAAGTCTCTGTGGCCCACTGATTTCTAATAAGCAAATGTGCCAGGGCTTTGTGCCTGGCAGAGTCAAAGTAAAGTCAATTCTTCCTCCTCTCAGCTACCACTCTCTACCACCAGAAAGCAGGTAGAGCTGAAGCCTGCCTGCCTCAGGTACTCGATGGCAACTGGAGAATGTTCTGAGCTCAATCTGAAACTGAGAATAAGCAGAAAGCACATGTACTTCTCCCTCAGCCACTGTTCTGCAGCTCCGGTATCTGTATAAGGGCAAGGTCTGGTTCTCTCCGGAAGACCACAGAGTTGGGGAGGTGACTCTCCTAAATTAGACCCCAGCAGGATCAGTCTTTTAATGCTCGTGTTGGATGCAATGTATCTCCATTTGGGTTCATGCACCTCAGCAGTTCCTGAATCTCCACCCATTCCCCAGGGACCGAAGCCACCTCCCGATGCTGAGACATACTTTCTCAGGGCCAGACCAGATACCTTCCCTTCTATGTCTTTCTGTACTGTTACCAGATTCACAGATACAGTATAGCTGCACTGCATCCATCTATGCAATGCCCAATCTTAGCCAAGAATTGTAGACACTATTGTCTCTGCAGGGATTGGTCTTCTAGACCATCAGGAAAAGGGGGAAGAATAGACTGGAAGTTGAAGGTGGCAGAGAAAATAATTTCCTCCAAATAAGGGAATACCTAGGCTCACATCAGGGACTCTGGAGAAGATGTTTCAGCTTCCAGCAAGTCGCTCCAGTGGGTTGAGAGAAGATAACCTCAGTTCACCACTCACTAGTAGAGATCCCACAGCAAGCAAAAAACTCTCTTGGTGGAGGACATGGAAACACATCCTCTTTGGGATGAGTTTAGTACCTGAAATTTCCATGGAGTCACAGCTTGCTTCAGCATGGAAGATGTACAATTATCTATATCCCCTCTCAGCTTAGCTCCCACTCTTCATATTTGTTGGCTTCTTTCTGGCCATTGTCTCTCTCTCCCTCTGGGCCAGATTTTCTGTTCAAAGCTGGCTCCAGTCAGCCATCATCCACCATTCCCCCTTGTTCTTATTGAATATAAATATTGGAGTTAGGAAAAATAGCCTACTTGAGGATTTAGCAAAACACAAAATACATTGAAACAATATCAGCAAATAAACAATCAAAAAACGTAACGAACACACAAGCACCTGGATGCACAGAGAGTCAAAACAAATGGGAAAAAAAAAACAGACAAATAATTAGAATTAAAAATAAAATTAGAAAAAGAAAAAAAAACTCTAATAGTCTGCTATTAGACTCTCAGCAACCATAAGAATGGAAGAAGAGGAAGAGAAAGAAATAGTATTAATCATAGTAGTAGCAGTAGTAGTAGTAATAATAAAATTGACAATAACTCCTACAAGGAAAGGCTAAATCACAAAGAGCAAACAGAATGAGCAAAGAAAACATCGGGGGGAAAAAAGCACCAACAAAAATATTATTTAGATACATATATACATGTACATACGACTATATATATATATGCCAATTGAGATCATCTTTAGTGGGAATATATTTTTTTTCATTAAACTTTCTGGACACCAGGTGTTGCCATGAGTGGATCCCAGGCTTATACATGATTCATGGTTTACAATGATTTTTTGTTGGTTGCCTGGCTATGCACTTGGCGCTTAGACCCCACCATGTTGTTGATTCCACTGATTTCAAAAAGAATCTTCACAGGAAGGTTTCACAAATTCTCCGTACAATAGTTCCCATGAAGTGCAGGGTATCCTGGACCAGTTTTGGTGCAGGATGGCTGCCTGCAGGTGAGAATCAAATCGCTGCACCTAGCCCATGCAAAATGTGCCTGTGGCAATTGCCATTTTTGAAATTTCAAAATGTGTCTTCTTCCTGACTGGCCGCCTAGTCCCGGCTGTGCTACACCAGATGGCACCTCTATCTGACCACCAAATTCCGCTCAGGAGTCCACCAATTTCTCCATTCAACTTCTAGTTCCCCCACAAACTGGGAATTCTAATCTTTGTGGGGGAGGGTCTGGTTGTTGCTGCAACTGGCAGCTTCATCAGGGGCCCAGTCCAGCAGTCTCCTCAGCTCTGGATTTCATTTTGACTCCAGCAATCCACCAGTTCACTGCACACCCCGAACTGCCAGTCTACACCAATATTCCCAGATGGGAATGATCTAGCACACTCATTCGCACTCATGTTTATATACAGGTAAACTTATGACTATACATATGCCCCGTTGGGATCAACTTTACTGGGTATATATTTATTTTCCAATATACTTTCTGGGCACCAGGTGGTGCCCTCAGTGGATCTCAGGCTTATACCTGATTCATGGTTTACAGTGTTTTTTTGTTGGTTGCCTGACTACACGCTTGGCGCTTAGATCACACCGAGTTGTGGATTCCCTCAAGTTGTGGATCCCAGCAATTTCAAAAAGAATCTCCACAGGAAGGTTGACCTGGGAGAGCTGAGCTAAACATCTATCTAGTCCGCCATTATGCTCTGCCTCTCAGCTAACCGCAATCTTAAAATGTTGGGTTCAACAGATCTTATTGCCTCATCCTCCTGAGCATCTGTGAGTCCAGCTGGCACCCATAGTGTCCACTTACTTTGAATCACTTGCTTCTGCCTCCAAGAGTGTTAGAATTACAGGTGTGAGCCATGATTCCAGACCTTGAAGTTGGTATATTTTTCCAACTATGGTTTGTGGCAAGCAGAGGGGCTTCTTGAATGTCATCTTGCCACTTTGAGAGGCCCAGTCATTTCTATGGCCTAAGTTTCTGAATTGCAGACCAGCATGAGCAACTGTGAGATCCCTATGTCTGAAGAAAAAAAATTGGCAGGTGTTATGCAGGTCACTGTATTCCCATCTGAGGGTACAGGTTTCCTTGATGACAACACTTGAAGATTACTGTGAGGTATGATACCAGGGCACTCTACTGAGGGGAAGAAAATGAGACACTATCTCAATACATAAATAGAAAAAAACCATTTGTAGGGGATTTTACCCTTATTTTCACTATTGACCACAGATCTAGAGTCAAAAATTTTACCCCACAGTAGAAGTCAACTAGAGAAATTATTCTCTCATAGGGAAATCTTATTCCTGAAGCTTCTATTAGTCAAGTCTTTGGCTTTTACCTTTGACATCTTAGATTCTTGTAGGCACTCTATACTGCCCACATAGTAATTTCTTGATGCCAATCAAGCTTTTCCTATCACCCTAAAATATCCAGAGTACACACTCCACCCCCTGTTTTGCAGTCCTAAAGTCTGGCCCAATATTCCCTTGATCCAATCAGTCAGAGGCCAGGGAACAGACATCTCTGGTCAACCCCTACCCATCGGATCAACTGAAAATATCCAAACAAGCCGATCACAAGCCCAGTTTTCCTGCCTCATGTTCCTCTCCCTGGGGGCCACAATAAATCTCCTCTTTTATGTAGTCCCCTATTCCATCTGCCTATTGACCTCTCCTTGCACTTTGCTCTTGTAAGGTGTGCGTAGAGTATTTTTTTCTTTCCTCCTTTCTTTTATTATTATTATTATTATTATTTCTTATTTTTGTGTGTGTGTGAGACAGACTCCCACTCTGTTGCCCAGACTAGACTGTCATAGCATCACAGCCAGCAAAATCAAACTCTTCTGATGAAGGAATCCTACTGCTTCAGCCTCTGCAGCAGTGGGAAATAAAGACAGGGCCACAGATCTTGACTACCTTCTCTTTTTAGTAGGTATAGTGTGTGGGATTGGAGGGGAAGGTGTCTTTCTCTTGCTAAGCTTTATCTCCAATACATCAGCCCACCTTGGCCTCCAAGAGCATCCACATATTGCACCCATGTGTGGAAAAATCATTGAAGTCTTCTTATGAAATGACCTTATCAAGGGCTTTGGGGAGTATTCAATACTCAGGCCCTGGTGACACATAAGGACTATGTCAGGATTCTTTTGCATATCTGTGGTGGTATATATCACCACAATTTTCCATGGATCTCTTTTTTGCTAATCAGTTTTAATTAGTGTTTGTGTATTCAACGTGTGGCCCAGAAAAATACTATTCTACTTCCTATGTGGCCACAAAGCTAAAACTGTGGATACACCTGGCATAGACTTCAGGAATAATGGAACTTTCTAGATAGGCTGGTATTCCACATCATACTCATAAATAACTGCAGAGATGGAGTAGACTACTGGATGCATTGCCTAACCAGATTTCAAGAGAGGACCTTAAGTGAAACCCCTCCTATCACAAACAACCCTATTTTAGTGAAAGAAGTAAAACATTACAAAAAGTAAAAGTAAGGATTGTGTGACATACCTCTCAGGTCCGTGAAATCACTGTCCAATTTTGGACACTGGTTCTTGGTCTATAACATCCCAGGGAAGCACTAGGTATAAATCACAGTCTTCCACTTCCTTAAAATCCATGACTTGAAAAGAAAATGAAGGGTTGTTGCAATCCCTTAGCCACAGATACAAACAAATTTTAGAAGCAGGAATTAACTGCAGAGAAAAGAAGCAGACACTTTTGTCATAGTTTGAACCCAAGGACACAGCTGGCCAGCCACTACACATGCTTAGCAGGGATGAGGTTAATCTTTAATATGGTAACCCAGGACAAAACCTATTGTGAGGTCATCCACGGGCACCATGTAGTCACTTCATCCTGCAACGTCCTAGGATCCAGGTTTCTTGTCAAAAATACTAAGTGGTCTTTTCTGATTATTTTACCATGTGTCTCTCAAGTGTTTTGAACATGGACTGTTCTTATCCTTCCATCCAGAGAAAGAGAAGTGATTTCTCATTTGTCCCTTCTTGATTCTAATCATGGTTGAGATTTTGGCACTAGGCTGAAACAACAATTGAGATTTTGTACAGCAGTGTGACTCTAGCTGCATCATAGACGACAAAACTACATGGATTCACTTAAGTAGGACGCTATTATTTTTTTTTAATTTCAGATAGGGTTTAACTTTGCCACCCTCGGTACAGTGACATAAAGCTCACAGGAAACTCAAACTTTGAAGCTTAGGGAATTCCTTTTCTTCAACCTCCTGAGTAGGTGGAACCTGTACAGGTGCCCGCTACAACACATGGCTATTTCTTGTTATAGTATTTCTGGGGCCAGGTTCAAACTCAGTACCCCCCATTTCTGGGCCCAGTGCACCAACAACTGAGAAACAGCTCTTTTCTCGCTATTTCAATGACAACTTTGAGACCTACCCCAAAACATCCATTTGAGTGAAGCTTACAAATTTACTATGCCTGGTTACAGCCACCATTTGGTCACAGCTTCATTTTTCTTAAGCATGTCTACTTTGCTTGAACAATCAAGGTAATTGTGGTCTTTTAAGATGATGAAAATATTTGTTGGTTGGCTTGTCGATTTGTTTTAGCATTGGTGTGTGCATAGGTATTTTTGAATAAGGTTTCCCAGTGTGTTCCAGGGTAGGCTTTTGTGTCCTCAACCTAGATCACAGCAACTTCAAACTCCAGGATTCAGGTAAACCTCCCACCTGAGCCTCCCCTGTGCCTATGAATACAGGTGCCTGTCACAATGCCTAGATAATTTTTCAATTTTTCTTAGAGACATGTTGTGAGACTTACTCTCACCCTACTCAGCACTCCCTTGTTCAAGAAGCCTACTCATCTTATCCTACTAGAGGACTAGGATTACAGTTGTGAGCCAACAAGTTTGGTCATTTTCTCCATATTTGTTTTCTTTCCTCTCCCTTCTTCACCCTCCCTCACTTTATCTTTACTCCCTGTGATGCTTTCTCTCTACATTCTTCTCTTTTTTTTTTCATTTATTTCTTTCCTTTTTCTCTTCCTCTACACCTTAAGGGAAACTTTTCAAGTAAGAAACAAAGAAACTTTACAAGTTAACCCCAAATGTGTAGTCTTCAACTGTATGCTTAAAACGGGTGAATTGTGTGAATAGAGTTGTTATATTTTAATCTACAGGCTCTTGTCCATGAGGGAAAGAGAGAAAAATCTTAAACAAAACATAAGTATAGATGAACACCGTAGATGACACCTATAGCCACTTTAGAGGCCAAGTCAGAAATACTCCTAGAAGCTAAACAATTTCAGACCAGAATGTGAAACTTAGTAACACCCCACATGTCCTATACATAAATGCAAAACTTCCCCAGTAGTGGTGGCATGGGCACGTACTCTCATCTGCTGAGAAGGATAATGTCAGGAGGATCACTTGAGTTTAGCAGCTTGCGTTTCCATGAGCTATGATGGTACCAGTGTATTTTTCTGGAGCAAAGTGGGAAAAGCAGTATGAAATCTATTAGAGATATAGTGCATAGGTACAGGAAACGTCCAGTACC
Organism: Nycticebus coucang; assembly: GCF_027406575.1. Taxonomy (NCBI): domain Eukaryota; kingdom Metazoa; phylum Chordata; class Mammalia; order Primates; family Lorisidae; genus Nycticebus; species Nycticebus coucang. Next base: position 10,602,516 of record NC_069805.1, read on the forward strand.
ATATAAAATATTTTACATAAATATTCCAAATGGGATTTATTACTAAGATTGCCAGTCTAGCTCAACATGGCAAAATCAACTAACAGAAAAAAACAAATTAATAGAATCAATAAGAAAAAACACATGCTAACATCAAAGAGACAGAAAAAAAGGCTTTTCCATAGGTAACATATCTTGTTGATAAAAAATTTTTAAAATCTTATATGAGAAGGGAATATCTTCAGGACTACTAATGGGATTCACAGACAATTGGATACATATAATGTGCTATATTTACCCAATGGAATATTTTTCGACAATCAATAGGAATGGTGTGCATATTTATGTTACAATAGGAGTGAATCTCAAAATCATTATGATAAGGGAACAAGGCCAGTTATAAAAGACCAAACAGAGTATGACAGAACTCAGAAGAAGACATCAAGACATGAACTAGTCCAGGAAGATTCATGCCTCCTTCCCCACTACTAAGTGTAGAATATAAATGTCTTTTCACAATAACTAAGAAAGTGCAGTGAAGGCTATGTTAACCAGTTTGATGAAAATATTTCAAATGGTATATAAAACAAGCACATTTTACCCCATAATTGCATTAATTTACGTAGATATGATTTCATAAAAAAATTAAAAATAAAAGAAAAAATGAAGACAAGACCAATTGTCATCTAGGGGTAGAGCATACGTGGGGGGAGGGGCATATTAAAGTGACTGTTGGTATGTAATTGACATTCTTTGTGTGGGGGAGGAGACAATGCTCTATAATTAGATTGTGATGATAGCTATACATTTCTGTGTCTAAACTAAGAAACACAGAATTGTGTGCTTAAGAAGGGTGAAATACCTTTTTAAATAAAGCTACTTGAGAATGTTTACCCAAACTTGAGGTATTCAAAGTCTCACCGAATAAAAAATACCCAGGTCATGAATATACCTGAGAGACAATGAACCCTATCTTCCTGCTCATACACAGGCTACCATGAATTGACATTAAAGGCACATTGTTCCAATCTACTGAGGATATCATTTCCTTTTTCTTGAGCCAGAGTGTATCATCTTCTTCAGGGGAAGAGTGCTGTGACATCATCATAGGTAACGGTAATTTTAAACTCCTGGGCTCCACAGATTTTTTTTTTTTTAATAGTTTTTTGTCTGGGGCCCATTGGCTAATTTCAGAAGACACCTACCTTCTGCCACCTCCGGTATATGAGGGTGGTGCCCTACTGCTTTGAGTCACTGGTGCACCCAAGGGCTCAACAGATCTCACTGTCTGAGTCTTCTGATCATGTGGGAGTCCAGGTGCCTCCCAACAGTGCCCAGTTACTTAGGACCACTCGCTTCTGCCTCCCAGAGTGCTAGGATTACAGTTGTGAGCCAACACTCCAGCCCTTGAAGTAGGTATATATTCAGAGTATGTTTTGTTGCCAGCAGTTGTTTTCATACCCGTCATCTTGGCATTTGGGGAGGCCCAGTCTGTTGGATTGTCTGAGCTTCTGAATTGTCAAACAGCCTGTGAACTAGTGAGATCTTCATCTCTGAAGAATAAAAAATGGCTGTACTTTAAGAATGTGCCAAGAGTCACAGCTGAGGGAATATGTTTGTTTTCTGATAACACGCAAAGTTTGCTGTGAGTTATGATAACACGGCCCTCTACCAAGGCCAAGGAAAGGAGACTCTGTCTCAATACATAAATGGAGAAGAGCATTGGTTTGGTATTTACCCCTCAGTTTTACTTTTATCCATGTTTGTAGTTTTGAAATTTTATCCCTAGATTAGGTTCTAACTAGAGAAATCATTCTCTCAGAGGGAAATTGCATTCCAAGATCCTGTATTAGTCAAGCCTTTTGATTTTATGTATCTGTGGCCCTTTGAAATTCTGAATTCTTGAATTCACTGGAAACTGCCCATACCATGAATTCTTGACTCTAGTTAGGCTTCTCATATACACACTACAGAATCCAGAGTATTCCCCCCATCTCTTCTGTTGGGGGTCTTTAATATGGGCCAATATCCACTTGTCCTAATCAGTCAGATACCAGAAACCACACATCTCTGAAAATCCCCTACACACGAAATCAACTGGCAATAACCTAACAAACCAATCACAAACCCGTGGATCCTGACTCATTGATCCTCACCACAGAAATCGCAATAAATATCCTCCTTTATATAATTCCCTATTCCAAGTGCCTACTGACCTCTCTCCCTACTATTGCTCTTGGGAAAGGTGCCTAGCTAATTTTCTTTCTTTTTTTCTACCATTCATTATTTTTCATGAGACAGTATGTCCCTCTATTGCCCATTCTAGAGTGTCCTGGCCTCAACTTAGCACACAGCAACATCCAACAATTTCATTTCAGGGATCCTCTTGCCTCAGCCTCTGGAGTAGCTGGAACTACATGAAAGTGCCACAAGGCTTGGATACCTTTTCTATTTCAGTACAAACCAGGTAGGAGATCATGGCTGAGGGTATTTTCTGTTGCTCAGCCTTGTCTCCAACACCTGAGCACCACGGGTCAGCTCAACGTGGCCTCCCAGAACACCCAAACAATGTAGTCCTGCTCACCAATAATCATTGAGCTCTACTTAAGAAATGACCTTGTACTGGGCTTGGATGAGTTTTCAAACTTCAGGCACTGTTGAATATATCAGGACTATTTGGCATATCCGTGGTGGCAGATAACACAATCATTATGCATTCATCTCTTTTCTGCTTATCAGATCTAATTAATGTTTGTGTACTGAATGTGTGGCCCAAAATAACTCTTCTACTTAGTATGTGTCCAAGAAACCAAAAATTTGGATACACCTGTCATGGAAGTCAATAATGTTCCATCTTTCCAGATATGCTGATATTTCCAGTGATGATCACAAATAACTGCAGCTATGGAGTACTGTACTGGACACATTGGCTAATTTCAGAAGACACCTACCTTCTCAAACAAGCCTATTCTAGAAAGGAAGTAAAAAATCACAAAAGTAGAACTGAGAATTGTGTGATGAGCCTGTCAGGTCTGAGAAACCACTGTCTGATCTTTGGGCTCAGGTTCATGCTCTACAACATCCCTGGGAAGTACTAATTTCAAATCACACACTTCCATTTGCTTACAAATTTATAAATTTAAAAGGAAATGAAGGGTTGTTGAATCCCTTGGCCACAGACACAAAGAAACTTCAGGACACAGGAATTGACTGGAGAGAAAAGAACCCCAATCTTTTTTAACACATATGATCCAAAAATATACCCAGAGAGCCACTACACAGACTTAGCAGAAATAAGGTTAACCTTGAAAATGGTACCCCGGTCAACACCCATTGTGATGTCAGTGATGTCAGCCATGGTGACCATGTAGTAACTTTATCATTTATTGTCCTGGGATCCAGGCTTCTGGTCAAAGATACTATGTGGCCTTTTCTGCTCACTTCAGCTGGTGTCCTTCAAACAAGGACACTCCTTAGCCCTCCATCCACAGACAGAAGTGATATCCCATTTCTGCCTTATTGATTCTATTTACAATTGATATTTCCATCACTCACATGAGAAAACATGAGCACCAAATGAAATTTTGTACAGCACAGTGAATCAAGCTGTATCACAGCTGAGAAAACTGCATGGAGTCACTTACCTAGGACGCTGTTTTTCTGATTTTTATTTTTATTTAATTATTTTTTTTTTTTGTTTTTTCGGACAGAGCCTCAAGCTTTCACTCTGTTTAGAGTCCCATGACATAACAGCTCAAAATATCCTACAACTCCTGGTCTCAAGTGATTCTCCTACCAGCATGTCCCAACGAGCTGGCATTATCATTACCTGTCACAATTCTGGACTTTTCTGTTGCATTTTGGCCAGGGCTGTGTTTGAACACACCACTCGTATTATATGGGGGCCTGTGCCCTAAATATTGAGCCACAGACACCTGCTGTGGGATGCTATTTCAAAGACTTGTATTGACACCTACCTCCAAACTTCAATTTGGACCAAACTTAAAAATTTCCTATTTCTGGCTACAGTCTCAATTTGGCCATAGTTTCACTGGTCTTAAACTTGTCTAATTTGCATGAACCATCAAAGTAGTTCTGGTCTTTTTAGATGATGAAAATCTTTCTTGGTTTGTTGGTTGGTCATTTGTGCATGGATGTGTTTATATGTATTTTTGAGATAAAGTTTCCTCACATAGCCATGATAGTCTGTTGTGGCCTCAGCCTAGATCATAACAACCTCAAACTCCAGGATTCAGGCAATTCTACTGCCTGAAATTCCCATGTGTACTTCAGATGTCCATCACAATGTCTAGATAATTTTTCACTTTTTAGTAGAGACAGGGTCTGACTCTTTCTCAGTCCGTCTTCAACACCTTCTTGTTCAAGAACTCCAATCATCTCAGACTGACAGTGCTCTAGGAATATAGCTGTGAGCAACTAAGTTTGGTCATTTTCTTTTTCTTTGTTTACCTCCCTCCCTCTCTTTTCCTCTCCCTCACTTTATCTTTCCTTCCTCCAAATCTCTCTCTCTCATTCACTTGTTCTCTACATTCATTTCTTTCTTTCATCACTCAAATTCCTCTATCTCTCTCTTCTACAACTTAGCAGAAAATTCTGTAGTAACAAACAAAGAAACTGTACAAGTGATTACTGAATTTGTAGTCTTTAATGCTATACTTAAAATGGGTGAATTATGTGGTGTGTGAAGTATATCTGAATAGCATACTTACTTTTTTCATTCTATGGAATGTTATCTATGAGGAAAATGGAGAAAAACCTTCACTAAAACATAAGCACAAATGATCACCATAGTTCACACCTATGATCCCAGCAATTTCAGATAACTGGAAGGTAAGATGTTTCAGGCTAGACTGAGTAACAGAGATAGAGACACACAACTTGTGCAAGATATTAGTGCACAATTTCTCCAGTGGTGTTCTCATGGGCCTTTACTCTCTGCTACTGAGTAGGATAAATTAAGGTGGAAATTTTTCAGTTAGCAGCTTTTATTACCTTGCACTATGAGGGTAGCAATGTATTTTTTTTTTTAGATAGACAAGGAGTTTCAGTTTATTACATTGAGTTCAGTGCTGTAGCATCACACAGCTCAGAGAAAGCTGCAACCCCTGGTTTTAGGTAATGCTCTTGCTTGAGAATCTCAAGAAGCTGAGACTACAGGCACCTTCAAGAAGGCTTGGATATACTTTTGTTGCAGGATGCCCGGGGGTGGGTTTGAACCCACCATCCTAAGTATATGGGGCCATCTCCCTACCCATTGAGCCACACAGGCATAGCACAACCAATGGATTTCTCTTGGACAAAGGGGGAAACACAGCCTCAAATCTTTTAGAGATATACTGTATGGGTGCAGGAAAAGTCCAAAAGCATACAAAATATTTTATACTTGTATCCCTAAGAGGATTTCTTACCAGGCTTGCTACTCTATCTCATTATGGGTAAATCAACTAATAAAATACACTACATTAATAGAATGTAGAAACCACATGGTGACCTCATGAGTCACAGAAAAGCCTTTTGACAGAGGCAACAAACATATCTTGTTGATAAAATATTTTAAGAATTGTAGAAGAGAAGGGAATAGCTTCAGGACTAATAATGGGTTTTAAAGATGGTTGTATACATATAACATGCTATATTCACATGATAAAATATTTTTCATTCTTTTTTTCTTTTTTTATTAAGTCTTTTGTACATACATCATAAATACATTTATGCCATTTTCAATTTGTTGATTCTTTGTACAAATTGGAGTGCTTACATCATACTAATTAACATAGCTTTCACCTCATTTACCCCACTATAGCACTAGGACATTTGTGTTCTACACATAATAGATCCAACTTTTACTAGTAATGTGCTCCAAAGGAGTGGTCCCCCTACTATCTCTCTGACTCCCTCCCCTCCTCTACTCCTTCCTTTCCCTCCTTCATTTTAGGCTAAAGTTGTGTTTCATTTTTCATATGAAATTGTGAGTAATTATAATTTCATTTCACAGTTACATTGGATAGATTTCTTTTTTCATTCCTCAGATACTTTACTAAGAAGAATATTTTCCAGCTCCATCCATGTAAACATAAAAGACGTAGAGTCTCTATTTTTCTTTTTCTTTTTTTTTTTTTTTTTTTTTTACTGAAGCATAGTGATGCATGGTATACATATACCACAATTTATTAATCCATTAATGGGTTGATGGGCACTTGTGCTTCTTCCATGACTTGGCCATTATGAATTGAGCTGCAATCAGGTAAGAGAAGACAATCAAGGAGATCCAAATAGGACCAGAGGAGATCAAACTGTAACTCTTTGCAGAAGATATAATTATATATCTGGAAAATCTCAGGGAATCAACTCCAAAAGTCTTAGAAGTGATCAAGGAATATAGTAATGTCTCAGGATACAAAATTAACACTCGTAAATCTGTAGCCTTTATATACACCAACAATATTCACAGGGAATATTTTTTCAATAATCAGAAGTAATGAAGGGCACATTTATGTTACAATAGGAATGAAAGTCAGAATCCTTATGATAAAGGAAAATGAGGAAAGGAGGCAAGATGGCTGCCTAGAACCAACTATCCACAGAGGCTCCCTTCCAGAATGAGAGTTAAAGAACAGAAGTTTAGCAAGAAGCTGATGCTTTGGTGCTGAGCCAAGAGAGAAGTTTGAAGAGCAAACATCTTCCAAGCTGTGGTGAGCTGCTATGCCAAGGAAGCAAACAATAGGTACAAAATTTATTGCCAAATGGATGGGAGTCCGCTCCCCTGTGATAATATCTTGCAGTATATTTTCTTCAGGCAAGTGAGCGGAGTTCAGATCTCTTCCTATTTTACCTCATGTGACAGAACATCTAAAAACCAGAACTCCTTTCCCAGAGAGGACACCTGAGTGTGCAGTGGTACTCTCTCATGAGGCATAAAACTGAACTGTACCTGAATATCTGAACTGCCAGATATCCCCTGCATTCTCATCACAAGGTCTGTAATCCTGTCCCCTATGGAATCCAAATTAATGACCATTTTTTCGAGAAGTTTTGATGAGGCTTGGACTGTTCCAGGTATGTGCTGGATCTGTGGCACAAGTGTGAAGCAGGGACTGTTTTTTTCTTTTTTTTTCTTGTAGAAACAGAGACTCACCTTACCACCCTCTGCAGGGTGACATCACATGGCTCACAGAAACCTCCAACTCTTGGTAATAGGTGATTCTCTTGCCTCATCCTCCCGAACAGCTGGGACTACAGGTACCCGCCACAACACCCGGCTATTTTTTTGTTGCAGTTTGGCTGGGGCCGGGTTTGAACCCGCTACCCTCGCTATATGTGGCTGGCGCCTTACTCACTGAGCCACAGGTGCCACCCGGAGCAGGGACTGTTAAGAAACAGAGCCATAAAGAAGAGGATGAGGCAGTTCTTTGTGGCACAGTGGAGCGAGGGTGTCATATAGGAAAGGCAGAAGCACTTCCCCTTGGCACAGTGCAGTAGCGGTGGGAAAAAAAGGGGTCACACCTGGGGATGTTTTGTGGAGAAAAGTCCCTCATCTATTAGCAACCCGAAGGAAAGAGGCCTCTAGTCCAGTGCCAGACAATTGTAGAATAGATCTGGTATGGAAATTCAGGTCACTTCAACAAAGGGTATGCCTGTGGCGGTACCTGCCCGGGCGGGGCATTGCCAGAACAGAGAACAGAATCACCGTGAACAGAGGTGGCACGCTCCCAGGGCAGTGCTGAGTCAGAATTGCTGCTTCATGAGTTCAAGATGCAACTGGTTCCCAGGGGAACATAGTGGGGACAAAAGCAGGTGTGGCAACAGCACCACCCCAGGGAGGGGGCAGAAACTGAGAGCTGTTTTTGAGTTCTAACAACAGAACTACCCAAGACAGAGTGCAGCGAAGCGTGAAACATCAGCTCTCCCCCTGTGAGATTTGGTGCAGTGGCAGCGGCACAGGGCAGGGCTGACTCACAGTTTCTGCGAGCTCAAAAAGCGCCTGGCCCACAGGGAAATATCACCGGGACAGAAATGTAAATTCTGCGAGAATACGAGTGACAGCAGCATGAATCTGGGGCAGGGATGAAACAGAGTGAAACTCCCCAGCTTCCAATAAGGACCCGAGGTTATCAAAATTCAGCTCCCCGTGACAGCTGGTAGTAGAGTTCAGTGGCATTGAGGAGGAGACCTAGATCTCCCTGTGACTCAGGCAATCGCATAACCCTGGAACATCTGCTCATTGGGGGAATCTGGGTCACAGCTTTGAGGCATTACCAGTGACTGGGTGTGACAGATGTGTGTGCAAGTTCGGGAAGGAGGCATCGACCTTCCTGGAATAATGCCTTTGCTTGGTGGGCCTTTCTGACTTCATAGAGCACAGGAAAAGTCCATACTCCTTTCAGTAGATGCCTGCTATCTATTTGCTGTTAACCTTTTGAATTCTCCAACTTGAGACTATATGCTGAGCGGGACAATTGATTTGGAACTCATGACGTGGGCCAATCAACTGAGGAGTATCCAAGATTCCACCCTGGCTATTCTACCTTGTTGAGGAAAGGTATTAATTTTCTTTTCCAGTTGCTCCCCAGGCGAGATGGGCTGTATTAGTTGCTGGCATTTCTCCACAGCTGAGATGTCAATCAAGAGTTGCTGATCCAATAGGATTGGACAGAAACAATGTGAGAACAAGAAAGTGTCACTTAGCCCCACCACACCAAAGAGTCTCCCAGTGTCCCAGTCCATAGTAATGTATGGGTTCTTTGCAAAGCTGTGGGGAAAAAGCTGCAGCCAACAGTTACAATTATTGGGAAAAGGGATGGTTAATCACTACTCCAGGAACTCCAGACTCAGTTACACCTTATCTGTTCATCCACAAAATAGTGAAAAATTATCATAGTGTGGAATCAGTGGAAAAACCCTGGCAACATGAATCATTAGAGTAGATCAATTCCCCCAAGGAACAGCAAGGTGGACACACCAGTCGATCCCATTCACAAACAAATGAGTGAGATTTCAGAAATCAAATTCAATACATGGATGGCAAACATGATTAACAGAATGGAGGTAAAGTTGGAATTAGAAATTCAAGGTGTATTTCAAAGGAGTATTTCTTGGACAACTTTTGGAATACTTTCAATTAATTAAAAGACAAAGTGACCAAAGATTTTGACACATTGAGGCAAGAAATTGCAGCCCTCAGAGATCCGAGAAATGCAGTAGAATCTCTCAGTAGGAGAATGGAGCATTTAGAGCAAAGAATCTCTGACGTTGAAAATATACATTGTAAACTCCCCCAAATGCTCAAAGAGGAAGAGATGTGGAGACCAAAAATGGATCATTCTCTCAGAGTAGTAGGGGACAATTTGAAGAAAAGTAATATTGGCTTCATGGAAATTTCTGAAGCCAACAAGGTTGCTTCAAACAGCCACGATTCTCTACTTCAAGAGATAATTGAAGAGAACTTCCAAACATGACAAGAGTTTCGGAAATCCAGATAGCATACAGTTTCAGAATGCCAGCACAACTCAACCAAAATGAAGCCTCTCCAAGACTCATCATCATTAACCTAACCACAGTTATTATGAAGGATAAAATTCTGCAAGCAGCCAATATAAGAAAAGTACAACTTACAATGGGAAGAATAGTAGAATACCTGAAGATCTCTCTGCTGAAAATGTTCAAACTAGAAGAAGGTCATCATCAACCTTCAACCTCCTAAAATAAAATAACTTTCAACCCAGGATCCTGCATCCAGCTAAACTGAGCTTTCTTATTGATGGGGGAATTAAATATTTTGATGACATTTACATGTTGAAGAAATTTGCCATAACTAAACAAACTCTCTAGGATATTTTCAGACCTAAAATCCATAGTGACCTGCACAATCCTCTACCACCAAAAAAAACTCACGCAGAAACTTTTGATCAAATTCCAACATCTAAAGTAGTGAAAGGATTAAAAATATCCAGTGGACTTCTGACAAAATTAAAACCCAAAATATTACCAGATTGTCACTATTTGCAATTAATGTGAATTCCTTACATTTTTTTTCTGAAGAAGCACAATTTGGCTGACTGAATACAAAAATTCAAACCAGATATCTGCTGCGTACAATAATCTCATCTTGCCATAAAAACATAAATCAAGACTCAGGGTGAAGAGATGGTCATCTATAATTCACGCAACTGGCAATCAGAAGAAAAGCGTATGTTGTAAATGTATTCACAGAAACAATACACTTTAAAACAACACAAGTATGGAAAGTTTAGGATGGGCACTTCATCTTTGGTAAGGGTAACACACAACATGATGAGGTTTCAATTATTAACATTTATGCTCCCAAACAGACTGCCCCTAAATTTATAAGAGAAACTCTAACAAACATGAGCCACTTGGTTTCCTACAGCATCACAACAGTAGAGATTTTAACAACACTTTGGCAGTGCTGAATAGATCCTCCAATAATAAACTAAGCAAGGACCGGAAACTGTGTCTCAGTGGGTAGGGCACTGGCCTCATATACCGAGGGTGGCAGGTTCAAACATGGACATGGCCAAATTGCAACAACAACAAATAAAATAGTCAGACGTTGTGGCAGCTGTCTGTAGTTCCAGGTACTTGGGAGGATGAGGCAAGAAAATCACCTCGGTCCACGATTTGGAGGTTACTGTGAGATATGTGATACCAATGCACATTACCAAAAGTAATAATATGAGACTCTGTCATGATAAAAAAAGAAGAAGAAGAAGAAGAAGAAGAAGAAGAAGAAGAAGAAGAAGAAGAAGAAGAAGAAGAAGAAGAAGAAGAAGAAGAAGAAGAAGAAGAAGAAAGAAAATAAGAAATAACCTAAGCAAAGAAATAGGTACAGAATGGACATTTCTTAAACTGATACAGGTCAACCACAGCAAACCCATTGCCAATATCATATGGAATGAAGTTAAATTGAAATCATTTCCACTCAGATCAGCAACAAGGCAAAGTTGCCCATTGTTTCCACCGCTTTTTATCATTGTCAAGGAAGTCTTACCAATTGCCATCAGGCAAGTAAAATTATGAATTCCATACCTATATGGTTAGAGGAGATAAAACTTGCATTCTTCGCGGATGATATGATTGTATATCAGAAACGACCCAGGGATTGAACTACAAAACATTTAGAAGAGAACATGGAGTACAGCAGAGTCTCAGGTTACAAAATCAATACTCACAAATTGGCAGCCTTTATATACACCAACAATGGTAAAGCTGGAAAAAGGACTCTATTCCTTTCATAGTATTGCCAAAGAAGATTAAAGATTTAGGAGTCTAACTAACAAAGGATGTGAAAGATCTATATAAACAGAACTATGGAATTCTAAGAAAAGAAATAGCTGAAGATCTTAAGAAAATGAATAAAAATATCATGATTTATGGCTGGGAAGATTCAACATTGTTAAAAAGTCGATACTACTGAAAGAAATATGCAATTTTAATGAAATCCTTATTATAGCACCATGGTCATATTTTAGAAGCATCAAAAAATAACATTTTATTTTATATGGAATATGAAAAAAAATGAATACCCAAGACATTACTCAGAAATAAAAAAAAAAAAATGAGGAGGAATCACGCCAACATACTTCAGACTATACTAAAAATTGATAGTGATCGGAACAGCATGGTACTGGCACAAAACAGAGAGATAGATACATGGAAAAGAATAGGGAATCAAGAGATGAACCCAGCTACTTACCTTCCATTGATCTTCCAGAAGCCAAATAAAACGATCCAGTGGAGAAAAGACTCCTTATTTAACAAATGGTACTGGGTGAACTGCCTGGAGACCCATAGAAGAAAGAAACTGGACACATCCTTTCACTCTTATCTAAGATAGACTCTCAGTGGATTAAAGATTTTTATCTTAAGACATGAAACTATAAAAACACTAGAATAAAGTGCAAATAATACACTACAGGAAATCTTCCTGGGTGAATATTTTCTGAGAAGAACCCCTGGACAATTGCAGCAACACCAACAATACATTACTTGGTTCTGATCAAACTAAAAAGCATCTACACAGCCAAGAACACATTAAAAGCAAGCAGACATCCCTCAGAATGGGCGAAGATATTTGCAGCTTATGTCTCCAACCAAGGATTAATAAAAAGAATCCACAGAGAACTCATATGTATTAGTAAGAAGAGAACAAGTGATCCCATTTCAGCATGGGCAAGGAACTTGAAGTGAAGAAGACAGGTGCATGGCATACAGACACATGAAAAAATGAACTTCATCCTAAATCATCATAGAAATGCAAATCAATACCACTTTGAGATATCATCTAACTGCAGCAAGAAGAGTCCGCCTCACAAATATCAAAACCATAGTTGTTGGAAAAAAGAAACACATTTGCAAACTAATTGCTGGGTGGGAATGCAAACTAATTGCTTTTGGAAAGATTTTTGGAGATTTCTTAGGGATCTCAAAATAGACTTGTCATTCAGATCCTTCAATTCCACTATTATTTATATATCCAGAGGAAGAAAAATCACAAAATAACAAAAAGATCTTTGCAACAGAATGTTTGCTGTAGCCCAATTCATAATTCCTAAGTCATGAAAGTAACCCAAGTGCTTATCGACACATGAATGGATCAATAAACTGGTATATGCACACCGTGGACTATTACACAGCCGTAAAACAGATGGAGACTTTACACTTTCACGATTACATGGATGGAGCTGGAACATATTCTCTGAAGTAGGTGGAACTGAAGGCAAGGGATACAAAGCTGAACTACATTTTCTATTTCGGTAGAAACAGAGTGGAAGATGGAGGCTGAGGTTGTCATGCTGTTGCTCAGTTTTGTCTCTAACACGTCTGCTCAGGGGATCAGTCCACCTTGGCCTCCCAGAGGATTCAAATATTGTAGTAAGGCATGGTAAATCACATTTAACTCTACTAAAGAAATGACCTTATCAGAGGCTTTGAGGAGTGTCCAATCATCAGGCCCCAGTGATACATAGGGATTATTTCAGGACTGTTTTGCATAACCGTGGTGGCAGAAATCACTACAATTATGCAGGGATCTCTACTTCTGATCAGTGATTATGTATTGATCATATGGCCCAACATAATTCTTCTCAATCGTGTATGGCTAAGAAGCTGAAAGTTTGGACACATGAGGCGCAGAGGTCATAAATGTATAAAATTTCCAGATAGGCTCTTAGTTCCCATAATCCGAGGAAATAACTAGGGGTATGGAGTACACTATGAGACACATTACCTCACCTAATTTCCAGACAGTAACTTCAATAGGACATCTATCATCCAAAAGAAGCCTATTCTAGAGAAAGAAATACAATCTCAGGAAAAGTAGAACTGAGAATTTGAGACATAACTGTCAGGTCTATGAAATCACTATCTGAAAGTTTGGCTTGGGTTCTCAGTGTGTAAAAGGGCACACCAAGGCAGCAGGAGGTATAAATTATACTCTTCCACTTACTTACAAATCCTTGACATGAAAAAGAAAGAAAAAAAGGGTTGTTGAATCCCTTGGTCCGTTATACAAAGAAACTTTTGGAAGTATGGATTGAGTATGGAGAAAAGAACCCCACTCATTTCTAACAGTTTGAAAACAACCACAAACCTAGGTAGGCAGTACACATGCTTAGCAGGAATAATGTTAAGCATAAACATGGTAAGGCAGGGCAAAACTCATTGTGATGTCCTCCAGGATGACCATTTAGAAACATCGTGCTACAATGTCCTGCAATTCAAGCTTCTGGTCAAAGATAAAAAGTAGCCTTTTCTGATCACTTCACCTGGTATCCCCAAAGGTATTGAACAAGCACACTTCTTAGCTCCTATCCACAGACAAAGAAGTGATCTCCAATATGTGCGTTACTGATTCTATTGACATTTGGGATTCCGGCACTATGTTGACACAACCATGGGGATTTTGTACAACAGTTTCACTCAGGGTTCATCACATCTGCTATAACTTCATGGAGTCACTTAAATAGGACGCTATTTGTTTTTTGCTTTTCGTCATTCTTGGGGACAGATTCTCACTTTGCCACTGTTGGGAGAGGGCCATGGCATCACAGCTCATGTCAAGCGACTATTACAGAGCTTAGGTGATTAATTTGCCTCAGCTTTCTGAGTAGATAGGACTACAGGAGGTCCCCCCAACACCCACTTTTTTTTTTTTTTCAGTTTTGTCTTGTTAGGGCCAGGTTTGAACACACCACCCTCTTATATGGGTCTGGTGCCCTACCCACTTTTCAACAGGCAATTCCCCTGGAATCCTATTTCAAGGACCTCTTTGACATCTACCCCAAAACATCCATTTGAGAGAAGCTTCCAGATTTACTATGCCTGGCTACAGCCTCAATCTGGTCATAGTTTCTCAGGTCTTAAGAATGTCTACTTAACTTGAACCATTAAGGTGAATCCGGTCTTTTTAGATGATGATAATCTTTATTGGTTGGTTTTCTGGTTTGTCTGTCCATGTGTGTGTGTGCGTGTGTGAGTGTGTTATTGATACATGGTTTCTGTTTGTGGCCCATGCTGGTTTATCAAGGCCTTAGCCTAAATTATAGCAACCCCAGACTCCAGGATTCAGGCAATCCACATGCCTCAGTCTCCCACTGTCATAATGCCTTGATGACATTTGCCATGTTAATAGGGGGTCTGCATTTGCTCAGTCCATTCTCAGCACTACCCCATTCAAGAACTCCACATATCTCAGCATGCCGGAGGGCTGGGATTAGAAGTGTGAGCCACTATGTTTGGGCATTTTCTCTTTCTTTGTTTCCCTCTGTCCCTCTCTCCCTTTGCTTCTCCCTCACTTTATGGTTCCTTTCTCCAATTGTATCTCTCTAATTCACTTGCTCTCTCCAATCATTTATTTTCTTTATTCCTTTCTTTCTTCTATCTCTCTGCTCTACACCTTATGGGAAACTTCTCTAGTAACAAAGGAACTATAAAAGTGGCCCTGGTATTATGGTCTTGAACTCTATAATTCAAATGGGTAAATTATATCTAAATAGAGTTGTTATTTTATACTCTACGGGCTGTTTTCTATG
Source organism: Nycticebus coucang (assembly GCF_027406575.1). Classification (NCBI taxonomy): domain Eukaryota; kingdom Metazoa; phylum Chordata; class Mammalia; order Primates; family Lorisidae; genus Nycticebus; species Nycticebus coucang. The sequence goes on from NC_069805.1 coordinate 10,617,566, forward strand.
GGGATTAATGAGAAAACCTTCACCTAATAAGCATATATGAGCTAAAACTGCAGAGTCACAGGGGTTGATTCCTCCCTGCTTGCTGAAAAGGCCTTGAAAAATGATTCCCTGAGATTCCCTTGAGATTTAGCATCTGTCAGAAGCTGAACTGTTGCTCTTCATTCCCTAACTTCAAGTTACAAAAAAGTTTCATTTAACCTTTTAGGGAGGTGGGTGAACAGAACAGACAGTCTAGTGTCCTTGTAGTTTATCTTTAATATAAATGCTTCAAGCTTAGAAATGACGTGTACGTGCTTTGTAACATTTATGCTGAGAAGAAATATTTAAGGCAGTCTCAACTAGTGCTTTTGTTCTTTTTCTTGGTTATTACTATCTGATGTGTTTGGATAAAGATGGGCAATCACTTTTGGCCACAGCAAGTACCAGTCTTCCCTTAAAAAATAAATCATTCCATCTGCAGCGCTACTTTTGTGTCATTGATTGGGCTAGCAGATAGCAACAACTTGACGTCAGATGCTTGCATTTAAATGAGCTATTATGGTACCAATGCATCTTTTGGGGGGAAAGGGGGGTACACAGTATCCAATTTATAAGACATACTTTATACATGCAGGAAAAATCCATTAGCATACAAAATATTTTTTACACAAATCCCAAATGGGATTTGCTACCAGGATTTCCAGTCCATCTCAAGATGGGAAAATCAACTAATAGAACCCACTACATTAATAGAATCACTAAGGAAAATCACTCGGTTACTTAAAAAAACAAACAAACAAACAAAAAAAAAACAGAGAAATGGCTTTTCACAGAGACAATACAACTTGTGGATAATACTTTTTAAAAGTATTAGATGAGGGGACGTGTCCTCTGTTCAGTGAGTAGGGCTCTGGCCCAATATATCCAGGGTGGCAGGGTCAAAGTCAGCTCCAGCCAAACTGCAACAACAAAAACAACAACAAAAAAATCTTGGATGAGAATGGAACTTCAGGACTACTATGGGACTTACAGATGAGCGGATACATATAACATGCTATATTCACAAAGATAGAATCTTTTTCATCAGTCAAAAGGAATGAAGTGCACTTTTATGTTTCAATGGAAATGAACTTTAAACTCATTCTGTTACGGGAACATGACCACTTACAAAAGAGCACCCATAGCATAACTGAACTCAGAATAACACATCAAGACAAGGCCAACTGTCTGCCAGGAGTAGGTGACAGGCAGGGGATGTTGGTTGGGAAGTTCAAGTGAAACAGCTACTTGTATGAACATTCTTTGTGTATGGGGAGAGACAAAGTTGTAAAATTAGATTGTCATGATTGCTGCACAATTTTTTACTAAGAAACACAGAATTGTATGCTTTCAAAGGGTGAAAAACTTATTTCAATGATGCTATTTGAAGTTATTTTCCAAAACTGGAGGTGCTCAAAAGTCTCACAGCATAAGAAATAACCAAGGTTATGAGAGTACTTTTAAGACAGTCAATCCTGTCTCTCTGGTCATATACAGGGTCAAATTACGTGGAAGGCACATTGTTCTGTCTATCCCACCAAAGTTGTCATTTTCTTTTTTCTTGATACAGAGTCTGACAACTTTTCGCAGGATAGAGTGCCATGACGACATCATGGCCAACTGTCATCTCAGTCTCCTGGGTGAAGAGAACTTATTGACTAATGCCCCAGAGCTTTGGGAAGTCCATGTGCTCACCCAAAGTCTCCAGTTACTTTGAACCACCTGCTCCTTCCTCCCAGAGTGTTAGCATTACAGGTGTGAGCCACCACTCCAGACCTTGAATCTCTGATATTTTTCAAAGTAGGTTTGGTGGATACCGGTGGTGCTTCATGTGTGTCATCTTGGAATTTAGGGGGAACACGTTTTGCCTGAGTTTCTGAATTGGAGTACAGCCTGAGCATAGTGAATTCCCCATCTCTAAAGAAAAACAAATGGCCAGATGTTATGCAAGTGCCTAGAGTGCCAGATCAGGGAATAGGTTCCCTTGATGACAACACTTGAAGTTTGCGGAGGGATACAATACCAGTGCATTCTACCCGAGGGAAACAAAATGAGACTCTGTCTCAATACATAAACGGAAAAAAACATTGGTAGGAATCTTACCCTTAACTTTTACTTCTGAGCACTGATCTGAAGTGCCGATCTTTGCTTAGCCTTGTTGAATTTTTTCTCCAGATTAGATGTCAACTAGAGAAATTATTCTGTCATAGGGAAATTGTTTAATTGAATTAATCAATTGCTGTTAATTGTTGAATTGAATTAATCAGTTCTTCAGATTTTACTTTACTCTGAGCTTACAATGTTTGTTTTTTTGCAGATTTTTTCCAAGGTCAGCTTTGAAACCACCACTTCCAGTACATGGGGCCAGCGCCGTACTCCTGAGCCACAGGTACTCCCTGATATTCTAGATTCCTGTAGTCTCTGGAAACTGCACACAAAATGAATTTTTTCATTCAAATCAGCCTTTTCTTATGCACCCTAAAGATCAAGAGGATACCCTCCACATCTTCTGTTGAACTCCTTCAATCTTGGCCAATATTCACTTGCCTTGTCAGTCCTGACACAGGGACCAGACATCTCTGCAGAACACCTACCCATCACATCAACTGGAAATATTCTAACAAATCAATCTCAAACCCACTTGTCCTGACTCATTGCCCACCCCCCACCAGGGGTCACAATAAATCTCCAATTTATATAGTCCTATATCCATATACCTATTGACCTCTTTTTTTACTTTGCCTCTTGGAAACTGTGCCTACTATTTATTTATTTATTTTTATTATTTATTTATTTTCTTCCTTTCTTCCTTCCTGTCTTTTCTTTCTCTCTCTCTCTCTCTCTCTCTCTCTCTATCTCTATCTCTTTCTTTCTTTCTTGTTAATTTCCATGAGATAGCCACTCACAATGTCGTGCAGGCTAGAGTATCATGGCATCAGACTAACACATAGAACATCCAACTCTTGGGATAAAAGGATTCTCCTGCCTCAGGCTCTGGAGTAGCTGGAACTAAAGTCAAGGAGCACAGCCTTTGACGACCTTCTTTATTTTAGTACAAACCGGGTGTGTAATCAGAAGTGATGGTGTCTTGCTTTTGCTTAGCCTGGTCTGCAACACCTGAGCTCAAGGGAATATCCCAGGTAGGCCTCGCAGAGCAACCAAATATTATAGTCATGGGAGGCAAAAGTCATTGAGCTCTAAATAACGGGCTTTGAGGGACTTTGGGTAGTGTCCAATCCTCAGATACTAGTGACACACAGTGAATATGTCAGAACTGTTTTGCATGTCCATCGTGGCAGATATCACCACAATTATGTCTACATCTCTTTCTTGCTTATCAGGTTTCATTAGTGAGTGTGTATTGAATGTGTGGCCCAAAATAACTCTTCTACTTCCTATGTTGCCAAAAGGCCAAATGTTTGGATTCACCTGGAACAAGAGGTCAGTCATGTTGAAACTTTCCAGATAGGCTGATATTTCCCATGATCAAAAGAAATAACTGCAGGTACAGAGTACACTACTGGAAACACTACCTAACCAGATTTTGAAAGAGGACCCTCAGTAGGACAACTACATTCTCAAACAAGCCTATACCGGACAAAGAAACAAAATCTCAGGAAAAGTTGAACTGAGAATTGTGTGAAGTAACTATCAGGTCTGTGAAATCACTTTCTTATCTTTAGACTTCTGTTGTTGGTGTGTACATCCCAAGGTAGTACTGGGTACAAACCATACTCTTCCACTACCTTACAAATCTATGACTTGAAAAGGAAAGGAAGAGTTGTTGAAAGCCTTTGCCAGATGTACAAACTTCTGGAAGAAGAAATTGAGTGTGGAGAACAGAACCTCACTCGTCTTTAACAGTTTGAACCCAGGGACAAACAATGATAGCTACCACACATGCTTGGCAGGAATAAGTGTAAGCATAAAAATAATAACCTAGGGCAACACGCATTGTGATGTCATCCATAGTGACCAGGTAATGACTACATCCTTTAATGTCCTGGGATCCAGTCTTCTGGTCAAAGGTAGAAAGTGGCCTTTCTCTTCACTTCAGCTGGTATCCCTGAAGGGTTTGAACCAGGACAGATCTTAGCCCTTCATCCACAGAGACCTGATCTCCCATTTATGCCTTATTAATTCTATTGAATTTTAGATTCTTGGCACTAAGCTAACAAGACAGTTGAGATTTTATACAGCTGTGTGTTGCGGGCAGCATCAAAGCTGACATAACTTCACGGAGTCACTTAAGTAAGATGCGATTTGGTTTTGGCTTTTTCTTTTCTTTTTTTATTAATATTAAATCATAACTGTGTACATCAGTGCGAACATGGGGCACCATGCACTGGTTTTATAAACAGTTTGACACATTTTCATCATACTGGTTAACATAGCCTTCCTGTCATTTTCTTAGTTATTGTGTTAAGACAATTATATTCTACATTTACTAAGTTTCACATGTACCCTTGTAAGATGCACTGTAGGTGTAATCCCACCAATAACTCTCCCTCTGCCCATTCTCCCCACTCTCTCCCCTCCCTCTCCCCTTCCCCATATTCTTAGGTTATAACTGGATTATAGTTTTCATATGAAAGCCATAAATTAGTTTCATAGTAGGGATGATTACATTGGATACTTTTTTTACCATTCTTGAGATAGTTTACTAAGAATATGTTCCAGCTCCATCCATGTAAACATGAAAGAGGTAAAGTTTTATTTTCTTTCTTGGAGACCGAGTTTTGCTTTGTCACTCTCAGTAGAGTGCAGTGACATCACAGCTCACAACAAAATCCTATTACTGAGCTCAGGTAATTTATTTGCCTCAGCCTCCAGAGTACTTTGACTAGGAGAGCCCAATGCAATGCCTAGCTATTTTCTTATTTTCTTTCTTTCTTTCTTTCTTTCTTTCTTTCTTTCTTTCTTTCTTTCTTTCTTTCTTTCTTTCTTTCTCTCTCTCTCTCTCTCTCTCTCTCTCTCTCTCTCTCTCTCTCTCTCTCTCTCTCTCTCTCTCTCTCTCTCTCTCTCTCTCTCTCCCCTCTCTCTCTCTCTTTCTTTCTTTCTTTTTTTTTTTTTTGCAGTTCCTGTCCAGGGCTGGGTATGAACTGGCCATCTGTGATATATGGAGCTGGCACCTTACCCCTTTGTGTCACAGGCCATGCCCCCCATCTATTTTTTGATTGTTTGTGTTTGTTTGTTTTTGACAGTTAGGCTGGGGCCAGGTTCGAACTCACTACCTACCTTAATCATATGGGGCCAGCGCCCTACCCAATTGGCCACAGGTAATCCCCATTGAACACTATTTCAAGGTAATGTTTGCCACCTTCCACAAAACATCCATTTGAGAGAAGCCTAGAAATGTTCCATGCCTGGCTATAGCCTCTATTTGGTCATAGTCGTGGGTCTTAACAATGTCTACTTTGCTTGAACCATCAAGGTAATTCTGCTCTTTTTAGAAGACGAAATCTTTGTTGTTTGGTTTGTTGGTTTGTCTGTGCTTCTGTGTGTTTATGCTTATGTTTGAGAGGAGTTTCCTTTTGTGGCCCAGGCTAGATTATTGTGGCCTCAGCCTAGATCCTAGCAACCACAAACTTCAGGATTCTGTTAATCTTTCTACCTGAGACTCCCATTAGGCTAGAACTACAGTTGTCTGTCACAATTCTTAAGTGATTTTTCACTTTTTAGTAGAGACAGGGTCTGACACTTGCTCAGGCCATTCTCAGCATGGCAGAGTGATTGGAGTATAGGTGTGTGCCACCAAGTTTGAGTATTTTCTGTTTCTTTGTTTCCCTCTGTCCCTCCCTCCCTTCTCCCCTACCACACTTCATCCTTCCTTCCTACAATTTTCTCTCTCACATTCGCTTGCTCTCTCTATTCCTTTCTTTCCTTCATTCCTTTCTTTCCTCTATATCTCTCCTCTATACTTTATGGGCTACTTCTTTGGTAACAAAGAAACAAAGTATACAAGTGATCACTGAATGTGTAGTCTTGAACTCTATACTTGAAATGGATGAATTGTGGAGTATTATAAATTATATCTGAATAGAGTTGTTATTTTGTAATCTACAGACTATTATCATGAGAATTATTAAGAAAAACCCTCACCAATACATAGCATGATGAGCACCATAGCTCACACCTATAATCCCAACAAATTTAGAGGCCTAGGCTGAAAGATCGTCAGAAGTTAAGGGATTTCAGACAAGAATGAACAACATAGTTAGACCCGACTTGTCCAAGAAATAAGTGATAAACTTCCCCAGCAGTTGTAACATGCACCTGTCTCTCAGCTGCTCAGAAGCAGAACCTCAGGAGGATCACTTAACCTTAGCAACTTGCATTTCTTTGAGCAATGATAGTAACGATGTATTTTTGTGAGGCAACTGGGGAAATGCTGTATTAAATCTATAAGAAAGATATTGTATGGGTGTAGGAAAAGTCTGGTAGCTTACAAATATTTTATATATGTATCCCTGATGAGATTTATTACCAGGTTTGCCAGTCCAGAAATATTGTTGGGGGTACAAGAAACCAGATTACACTTTTACAATCGTGTCTTGCCCCTAAAAGTTGTGGCACACACAATGACCCCACCGCCCTCCCTACTTCCCTCTCTCCACCCTTCCTTTCCCCACAACTCCATCCTTCTTTCTCTCTCTGCTCACCTCTTCCCTCACCCCCACTGTGTCATTAACTGTCCCTATATCAAAATTGAGTACATAGGATTGCTCCTTCTAAATTCTTTTGATGTTTTACTAAGAAAAAAGTGTGTTCCACTTCCATCCCAGTTAATACAAAGGATGTATAATCTCCATTTTTTTAATGCCTGAATATTATTTCATGCTAGTTAATTAATTTATTCTGGTTTGAGTGGCATTTAGGCTGTTTCCACATTTTGGCGATTGTAAATTGAGATGCAATAAAGATTCTAGTGCAAGTCTCCTTCTGATAAAAGGAATTATTTTTCCTTCTGGTTAGATGCCCAGTAATGGGATTTGAGGATTAAATGGGTTGTCTAGCTTGAGTTCTTTGACGGTTCTCTAAACTTCATTCCAAAATCGTTGAATTAGTTTGTAGTCCCACCAGCAATGTGAAAGTGCTCCCTTCTCACTACAGCCACACCAGCATCTACAATTTTGTAATTTTGTGATATAGGCCATTGTCACTGGGGTAGATAGTATCTCAGGGTGATTTTGATTTGAATTTCTCTAATAATTAGGGTTGATGAGTTTTTTTTTTTTTTTTATAAGTTATTTGTCTGTCTCCTTTAGAGAAGATTCTATTCATGTCTCTTGCCCATTGATATATGGGATTGTTGACATTTTTCTTGTGGATTAATTTGAGGTCTCTATATATGTTAGTTATCAAATTTTTGTCTGATTCAAAATATGGAAATATTTTTTCCCATTGTGTAGGTTGTCTATTTTCTTTGGTTGTAGTCTGTTTGGCTGTACAGAAGCTTTTCAGTTTAATTAAGTCCCATTAGTTTATTTTTGTTGTTTTTTCAATTGCCACAGTCCATCCCTAGGCCAATATTTTTCAGGGTTTTTTCCTATGGTTTCTTTGAAAATTTTTATTGTTTCATGCCTTAAATTGAAGTCCTTTCTTCAACTTGAATCAATTTTTCTCTGTGGAGAAAGATGTGAATCCAGCTTCAGTCTTTTACATGTGAATATCTAGTTCTCCTAGCATCATTTGTTTAATAGTCTTTCCCCCAAGTATGTTCTTGTTTGGTTTATCAAAGATTAGATGGTTGAAGATGTCAGTTTCATCTCCTGGTTTTCTATTCAATTCCAAATGTCTATGTCTCTATTTCTGTTCCAGTACCATGCTGTCTTGACTACTATGGGTTTCTACTACAGCCTAAAATCTGCTAAGGTGATGCCCCCAGCTTTATTTTTATTACTAAGAACTGCTTTAGGTAAATGTGTTTTTTTCTGGTTCCATACAAAATGCAGAATCATTTTTTTCTGAATCTTGAAAGTACAATGTTGGCATCTTATTAGGGATGGCATTGAATAGGTAAATTGTTTTGAAAATTATAGACATTTTAACAATGTTGATTCTTCCCAGCCACGAGCATTATATGTTCTTCTATTTTTTAATATCATCTGCTACTTCCTTTTTAAGGATTTCATAATTTTCTTTATACAGGTCCTTCACTGCCTTTGTTACATATATTCCTCAGTATTTCATTTTCTTTGAAGCTATGGTGAACGGAGTTGTTTCCTTCATTAGCTTATCATCTGGACTGCTGTTGGAAAATACAAAGGCAAGTGACTCTTGGGCATTGACTTTATATCATCTGACATATTTGTATTTTTTGGTGACTTTCAGAAGTCTTGTGGTTGAGAATTTGGGGTTCTCTATGTATAAGATCATATCCTCAGCAAAGAGGAAGAGTTTGACCTCCTATGCTCCCATTTGGATGCCCTTTATTTTGTTGTCTTGCCTAATTGTATTGGCTAGAACTTCCAGTACTATGTGAATAGTCATGGTGACAGAGGATAATCTTGTGTGGTTCTAGTTCTAAGAGGACAAGTTTTCATTTTTACTACATTCGGTAAAATATTAGCTGTGGGTTTGTCATAGATAGCTTCGATCATTGTCAGAGATGTGCCACATATGCGTATACTCTTCAGTGTTCTAATTAGAAAAAGATGCTGGATTTTATCAAATGATATTTCTACATCTATTGAGAGGATCATATGGTTTTTGTCTTTGCTTCCTTTGCTTCCTTCCAACAATGATAAACATTTATTGACTGTGGTGTGTTAATCCAGCTTTGCATCCCTGGGATGAACCCTACTTGATCATGATGTCTGACTTTTTTTATGATAAGCTGTAATCTATTGGTATGGGTTCTGTTGAGAATTTTTGCATCTGTATTCATTAGTGAAATTGGTGTGAAATTCTCCTTTTTAGTTCTGTCTTTTCCTTGTTTTGGTATCATGGTGAAGTTTGCCTCCAAGAACATGCTGGGGAAGACTCCTTCCTCCTCAATTTTTTGGAATAAGTTCTGCAGAATGGGAATAAGCTCTTCCATGAAGGTTTGGTCGAATTCTGGTGTGAAGCCACCTGGATTAGGGCTTTTTTTGTTGGAAGTTTATTTATTCATCTTTATTATTATTATTATTATTATTATTATTATTATTATTATTATATAATATTTTCATCTCAGTGCTTGAAACTGGCCTGTTCAGGAGCTCCATTTCTTCCTGATCCATTGGATGTTGATCCATTTTTTTCACATTGTCAATTTTCTGGGCATAGAGTTTCCGGTAGTTTTCAGAGATGATCTCTTCCATCTCTGTGGCATCAGTTGTTATTTCCCCTTTATCAATTCTGATTGAGTTTACTAGAGAATTTACTTTTCTATGTCTAGTTATTCTGGCCGAAGTTTTATCTCTTTCATTTGTTTTTTTCAAAAAAGCAGCTCCTTTTTTCATTGATTTTCTGAATGAAAGTTTATATTACTGTTGCTCAGCCATGTCTCCAACCTCTGAGCTCCATGGATCATCCCATCTTGGCCTCCCAATATAAGAAAATACTGTAGTCATGTGTGATGAAAGTCATTGAGCTTTCCTTAAGAAATGACCTTATCAGGTCTTTGAGGATTGGCCAATCCTCAGGCCCTGGTAACACATAGGTATTATTTCAAGACTGTTTCGCATATCCTTATAGGCAGATATCACCAAAATTATGCCCATATGTATTTCTTATCAGGTTATCATTTTTTATTAGTGATTGTGTATAGAACTTGTGGCCCACAATAACTCTTTTACCCCCTATGTGGCCAAGAAGCCAAAAGTTTTGACACACCTGGCCTGTAGGTCAGGAATGTATGAACTTTCCAGGTGGGCTGATAATTACCAGGATCAGAAGAAATAACTGCAGGTACATAGTAAACTACTGGACACATTTTCTAACCAGATTTTGAGAGAAGACCTTCAGCAGGACACCTGCTGTCCAAAACAAGCCTATTCTAGACAAAAAAAAAAAAAAAAGAAAATGAAATTTCAGAAATAGAGGAACTGAGCATTGTGTTTTGTACCTGTCAGGTCTGGGAAATCACTGTCTACTCCTTGGGTTTGGGTTCTTGGTGTGGAACATCTCAGGGCAAGAATAGTTATAAACAATTCTCCTCTACTTGTTTACAAATCCATGACATGGAAAGGAAAGAAAGAGTTGTTGAATCCCTTGGGGAGATACACAAACAAATTTTGGAAGCAGGAATTGAGTGTGGAGAACAGAACCCCACTAATTTTTAACAGTTTGAACTCAATGACACACCCATATAGCCACTACACATGCTTAGCATGAATGAGGGCAAGTTGAAACATGGGAAACCAGGGCAACACCCATTGTGATGTCATCCACAATGACCATGTTGTGACTTCATTCAGTAATGGCCTGGGATTCTGTCTTCTGCTCAGAGATACTAAGCGACCTTTTCTACTCACTTCAACAGGTATCCCTCAAGGGTTTGAACCAGGATACTCCTTATCACTCCATTCACAGACAGAAAAGTGATCTCTCATTTGTGCATTATTGATTCTATTAATGGTTGACATTCCCAGCACTAGGTTGACACAACAGTTAATATTTTGTATATCAGTGTGCTCAGGCTACAGCACAATGTCCCTATTAGAGAATAATTTCTCTAGTTGACATCTAATCTAGGAGTAGAATCTCAAAACTGCAATTGTGGAAAAAAGTAAAAATGAGGGATACGTCCATACCCAATGGTTTTCTCCATTTATCTATTGAGACAGAGCTTCATTCCCCCCCCAACCCCCGACCCCTCACCCCCAGTGCTCTGGCATCACACCTGGTAAAGTTCCCTGGTATCACAACTCACAACAATATTCACATAGTGTCAAAAAATGCACCAATTCCCTCAGATGGGACTCTTGGTGGCTGCATAACATCTGGAAATCGTTTACTCTACAGGGATGGGGATCTCACTAGTTCTCAGGATGGTCCCCATTTCCGAAGCTAAGAGAATCCAACTGACTGGGCTTGACAAAGGGCCAAGATGAGAGGCATGAAGCACCAGCACTGGCCACGAACCATAGTTTGAAAAATATTCCAACTTCAAGGTCTGGAGCTTGGCTCACACCTATAATCCTAGCACTCTGGGAGGCAGAGGCTGGTGGCGCAAATTAAGCGGGAACTTTGGGGGAGCACTTGGACTCCCAAATGCTTAGTAGGCAAAGGAAATAAGATATTTTGAGCACTTGGACACACCTGTGGCTCAAAGGTATATGGCACATGCTCTATATAACAGAAGTGCCAACTTGGTCCTGGGCCAAAAATGTGCAAAAAAAAAAGAAAGAAAGAAAGAAAAAAAAAAAAAAAGATCTGTTCACCCCAGAAGTTTGAAATTGCTGTTAGCTATGATGATGTCACAGCACTCTACCGAGGGGAAGGAGGTAGACTTTCTCTCAAGGAAATAGGAAATGACAACTTTTGTAGGATGTAACAATGTGCCTTCCATGTCAATTCCTGGTAGCCTGTGTGTGAGCAGGGAGGTAGTGTTGACTATCAGGTACACACATGAGCTGGGTATTTCTTATGCTGTGAGACTTTGAGTTTCTCAAGTTGTGGTAAACATTTTCAAGTAGCTTTTTTTTTTTTTTTTTGTAGAGACAGGGTCTCACTTTATGGCCCTTGGTAGAGTGCCGTGGCCTCACACAGCTCACAGCAACCTCCGACTCCTGCGCTTAGGCAATTCTCCTGCCTCAGCCTCCCGAGCAGCTGGGACTACAGGCGCCCGCCACAACGCCCGGCTATTTTTTGGTTGCAGTTTGGCCGGGGCTGGGTTTGAACCCGCCACCCTCGGTATATGGGGCCGGCGCCCTGCTCACTGAGCCACAGGCGCCGCCCTTTCAAGTAGCTTTATTTAAATAAGTAGTTCACTCTTTGCAAGTGTAGAATTCTCTGTTTCTTATAATAGTCACAGTAATGTACGGCTATCATCATAGTCTAATTCTAGAGCATTGTCTTCTCCCGCAAAGAACGTCAATACCTACCATCAGTCACTTTCGTCTTCCCCACCACCCTCCCCCACCTGCCCCCTACTTCCAGTAGACAACTGGACTTGTCCTCATGTTTCATTATTATTTTATTCTTTTTTATTAAATCATCACTGTGTATATTAATTTAATCATGGGGTACAATGTGCTGGTTTTATATACCATTTGACACATTTTCATCATACTGGTTAACATAGCCTTCATCACATTTTCTTAGTTATTGCGTTACTGTTATCCTGTACAGTAGTAGTTGGGAAGGAGGCTTCAAAATTTCTGGACTAATTCAAGTTTCCATGTTTACTTCCATGTTATACTCTGAGTATACACAGAGTATTACTGAACTCAGAATAACTGTCCTTCTTCCTTTATCATAAGGATATCAAGGTTCATTCCCATTGTAACATACATATGCACTTCATCCCTTTTGATTGTCGAAAAAATATTCTATCCTTAAATATAACACAGTATATGTATACAATCATCTGTAGTTCCCATTAGTTGTCCTAATTATGTTCCCTTTTCATCTAGGATTTTTATTTCTTTATTTTTTTTTTATCAAGAAGTTATGTTGCCTCTGTCAAAACCCTTTTCTGTGCCTCTTGAGGCAGCCATGTGGTTTCTCTTATTTTTTCTATTAAGGTGGTGTGTTCTATTAGTTGATTTTCAAATATTGAGCTAGAAGAGAAATCCTGATAATAAATCTTATTTGGGTAGTATAAAATATATTGTATGCTACTAGACTTTTCCTGCACAAATGCAGTATAGCTATTATAGATTTCTTACTTTTTCACCCTCTGTCCTCCAAAATACATTGGTACCATCAAAGCTCAAGGAAAAGTAAGCTGCTAAACTCAAGTGATCCCCTAAGGTTATCCTTCTCAGCAGTTGAGAGGACCTGCCCATGCCACCCCTGATGGGGAAGTTTTGCACTCATGTTTAGGACCTGTGGGGGTCTTACTTAGTTCCTCATTCTGGACAGAAACACTTTCGCTTCTAGGAATCTTCCTGAGTCTGCTTCTAAAATTGCTGTGATTATAGGTGTCAGCTATGGGGCTCATCCATAATTATGTTTTTGTCAAGGTTTTTCTCTATTTCTCTCATAGACAAGAGTCTGTTGGATAACATATAACAACTCTATGCAGATATAATTTACACACTCCACAATTCACCCATTTCAAATATAGTGTTCAAGACGATACAATCAGGGATCACTTGTGTAGTTTCATAGCAGAGAAATTTTTCTTAAGGTGTACAAGAAGAGATAGAGGAAAGAAAGGAATGAAGGAAAGTAAAGAATGGAGAGAGCAAGCAAATGAGAGAGACTGAATTGCAGACATGAATGGTAAACTGAGGAAGCATAAGGGAAGATGGAGGGAAGGAAACAAAGATAGAGAATACAAACAAACTCAGTTGCTCTCACATGTAATCCTATCCTCTGGCAGGCTGAAATGGGTGGAATTCTTGTATGGAGGGGTGCTGAGAATGATAGAATAAGTGTAACAAACTGTCTATAAGAAAATTGAAAATCTATCTAGGCATTGTTACAGGCACCTGTATTCATAGGCACATGGGTGTCTCAGGCAGGATGATTGCCCTAATCCTGGAGTTTGAGTTTGCTATGATTCAGTCTGAGGCCATGAAAGTCTAGCCTGTACCACATAGGGAAATCATATTTCAAAAATACCCATAGAGGCAACCATGCACAGACAAAATGATAAACAAACCAACAAACATTTTCATCATCTAAAAAGACCAGAATTATCTTGATTTTTCAAGCAAAGTAGACATGCTTAAGAGCTATGTCATACTATGACTATTTGGTCATAGTACGAAGCTATGACGAAATGAAGGTTGTAGCCCAGCACAATAAATTTGTAAGCTTCACTCAAATGGATGTTTTGGGGTAGCTGTCAAAGACGTCCTTCAAATAGCTATCCAAGGATGGTGCTTGTGAGTCAGTGTTTAGGGGAGTGGGTCCATATAGGGAGGGTGGTGAGATTGAACTTGGCCCTGGCCAAAATGCAATAAAAAATAGCCAGTTGTTGTAGCAGGCATTTGTTGTTCCAGCAATTCAGGAAGTTGAGGCAAACTAATCACCTAAGCCTGAGAGTTGGACCTTGCTCTGAGCTGTGATGCCATGGCACTCTACCTAGTGAGACAATGTAAAACTCTGTCTGAAAGAAAAACAAAATCTTCCTACTTAAATTACTCAGTGCAGTTTTGTCAGCTATGATGTTGCTTGAGTCACACTGCTGTACAAAATCTCAACTGTTGTGTCAGCCTAGTGCCTGGAATCTCAACTGTCAATAGAATCACCGAGGCACAAATGGGAGGTCACTTCTCTTTCAGTGGATAGAGGGCTAAGCGTCCCGGTTTGAACACTTGAAGGACACAAGCTGAAGTGAGCAGATACGGTCGCTTAGGATCTTTGACTGGAAGCCTGCATCTGACAATACTAACTGAAGTCACTACATGGTCACTGTGTATGACGTCACAATGGGTGTTGATATGGGTTACCATGTGAGGACAATGAATCAGGACGAGTGGGTTTAGGATTGGTACGTCAGGATATCACCAGTTGAGGTGATGGGTAGGAGTTGTTACGAGGTGTCTGGTCCCTGACAGATGACTAATTGGGGCAAGAGAATATTGGCCCAGATTGAAGGATCCCAACAGAAGGGGTGGACTGTGTACTCTGGTTATTATAGGGTTATATGAAAAGCCTGATTGGAGTTAAGAATTCACTATGTGAGCAGTTTAGAGTGACTACAAGAATCTAAGATATCAAAGGGTAAGAGCTATGTAAAATCCAAAGGATTGAATAATAGGTGAGTTCCTCTTATGTGTTTGTCAACAAGGCAGTAAGAAAATTGGAAGATCAAAATCACATACCATGCAATATTATACACTTTTAGTCCAGCTCTAAATATTCATAGAGAATTTGGATAAAATATCTAATTGTGTTATAGATTGAACCATTGTATTTTTTTTTTCCTTAGAGAATGATTCTCACTTTGTTGCCCCGAGTAGAGTGCCATGGCATCACAGCTCACAGCAACTTTCATATCTTGGGCTTAGGAGATTCACTTCCCTCTGCCTCTCAAGGATCTGGGAGTACAGGTGCCTTCCACAATGCCCTGCGGCTATGAACAATTTGTTTTTCGCTACTCCTAATGCCCATATCCACTGCTGGGATTCTAAGAAAGTGTTTTTGTGAATTTAAAAGAACCTTAATAAATTTCAGGGAATGATCAAGTAACTGTCTTGATGAAATAAATGCTTTCTTGATACATGTCTGGTAGCATTATTTGGATGCATGATTTTGGGGTAAAACTTTAACAGTAAACTATCTTGACTCAGAAAGACAACTGATTTCAATTGGTTTTAGAACACCAAGGTATACAATAATGAGCATCCCTACCCACATATTCATTGATACTGATTGGGCAAATTTCTACAAGTGAAAGATCTGGATCAAAGGTTATACACCCTTAAAATGTTCATAGTAACTGCCAAATTATTCTCCTGAGTGGTTACAGCACATTTATACTCCTTCTAAACATCTGTGAAATATTGTTGTTGTTCTGTACTTTCTCCAGAAGTAGGTATCATCACACTTTATATGTCTTCTAAATTTCCCACATAACGAAAAAGAAATCATTTTGCTATTCCAATTTTTATTCCCTTAGCAACTACTGAGGTTGCACACATTTTCATGTGCTGATCAATTTTAATTCTGTGAATAGTGTATTCACATCCTTTGCCCATTTTATATTGTATTGATCACACATTGTATGCTAAATTGCTAATAAATGATTTGAAGAATTTTTATTGTGTATTAGAGATGTGAAAATTTCATCTCTCAAGTTGTTTAAATTTTTCTTTCCTGTTTTTTTGTCATTGGAGTTTATTTATGGATTCTTCTGATGTATAGAGGATTTTAATGTTCATGTGGTTAATGTGACTAAGTTTTTTTTATTTTATCCATTCTGGACTTTTTTTCTTGCTAGGAAATACTTACGCTGAATTTACAAAATATTATACTGTATTTCTTCTTACTATATCCATTTAATTAACTCTGTCAGTTTAGTTATCTGAAGCTGAAAATACAAATATTCTTGAATTATTCAAAACTATTTCTAGGAAAAAAATTATATTGTATCTTTCCAAATGTATTTTCAGAACACCTAGATACACATATCAGTTTACCTTTCCCTGACCTCTTTGACTAACCCCATGTAAATATGTTTCATTGATGTCTGTACATAAGTATGTTCCTTGAATTGTCTATTCCAGGCATTCATTTGTAAATTCTTTTGTCAATACCACACCCGGTGGGTTACAGTGGCTATGATGACATATTTTTCATATCCGATA
Organism: Nycticebus coucang; assembly: GCF_027406575.1. Lineage (NCBI taxonomy): Eukaryota > Metazoa > Chordata > Mammalia > Primates > Lorisidae > Nycticebus > Nycticebus coucang. The sequence continues at coordinate 10,633,996 of NC_069805.1, forward strand.
ACTCGAGTCCCTTAAAGAATTCCTCAAAAATTTCTTGGCTAATCTTGTGCATTTCCTCTGACATATAATTTCACCTTTACTTTTTATAATTTTAAAAAATATATTTGGATTTTGATTGAAAATAAAAACTATTGCTTAATATTGGCATTATAAACTTTCACTAAATAAATAAATTTATTTATTTATTTATTATAAATCTCTTTAATCTTACAGATTGAGGGAATTCAGGTGGGAAAATCATCTTGATTGCAAATCAAGATATGCAATTCTCATTGTCTAATGGCATGATTTGCAGCTTATGTGCTTTTTCTATCTGTTTGTCTTATTCTGAAGTGTCAAAACTTTTGGAGTGAATTTACTCCTGGACGTGGTCCCCAAAGCCCTCCAAAGTGATTGTCATGTAAATCTCATGGTGTTATTTTATCTCAGGCCATGTTAAATGTACTCTGCGGTATTTTTGAAGATCTAATTCAAATAATAGGAACAATTTATATCAAAGCATATAATATACCTTTAATTAGTTATTTATTTTTAAGTGGAATGGCAGGTTTACTTGAGAGGATATCAGAAAAATGAAAGACAAATGCCCCGAATAGAAAATGACAAAGACGACATAGTCTTCAATACAAGGAAAATTTCAAGTCTCCTAAGTGAAAAGTTTGCAGCATTCTAATCAAATACATTTGAAGGCAGATGCAATTGATAACTTTCTAGGGAAACACAATTTACCAACATTGGCCCCAGGAGAGGCAAAAAGTCTAAGAAGACAATCACGTACAACACATGCTGAATTTGAGTAAATAATTCTTGTATAAAACAGCAGCCAGGAGCCAGCACTCGGGCCACCAATCCTCGGGTCCTTGGCCACGGCATATGGTATTTAGCATGAGCGTGTGGGCAGCGTGCTCAAAGATCTGCCCAACGGCAGTGCTGGCGACGCTGAGTCGGTTAGGGGAAAGCCCGACCACTGAGCAGAACCCTCTACAGCAGCGATGGCGACCCAGAGTGTCTGTTCAGTCCGGGTGCCAAGGCGTCAGCGGGAGTTGAAGGCTCAGAGAACACCAGGACATGGACAGGAACCCGCTCCTCTTGAGCCAGGAGACTTCTCCGCCCACAGAAATGAGCCGTTGGCCTCACAGAGCACAGCCCGCTGGCTCCTCTCAGAGTCCACCACCCCAGAAGGAGCCCACTCTGCCTGACAGGACTCCACCCAGCAGTGAATTGAGGAGTCTTTTCGAGTGTAGCTCTGCTTTGAGTACGTGGTACCACCCCTCTTTCAGTGTCAGGGTGGTCATCTTGTTAGGATCAGCTGTCGCCAGAATCTTGCTTCTTGTCCAACTTGCCAGGGCCCATTGGGATCCATTCACAACGTGGCTATGGAGAAAGTGGCCAAATCTCTTATCTTTTCTTGTAAATATGCCTCTTCTGGGTGTGGATTAACTCTGCCGCTGGGGGGAAAGGCAGACCACGAAGAGCTCTGTGACTTTAGACCTTATTCCTGTCCATGTCCTGGTGTTCTCTGTCAATGGGAAGGCTCTTTGGATACTTTGATGCCCCATATGATGGATCACCAGGACTTCATTACAGCACTGGAGTTAGAGACTACAATTATGCTTGCTATGAATGTTAATAATGTTAGTGGTACCTTTGAATGGGCGACGATGCAGTCCTATTTTGGCTTGCAATTCATGGTGGTCTTCCAGAAACAGGAAAACCATCAGGGTGAAGAGAGGTTCTGTGCAATGCTAAGGCTGCTAGGAACGCACCAACAAGGAGAAACTTTTATTTGCCAACTTGAGCTCACTGTTGATCGACGGCGACTGATATGGGAAGCAACTCCTCGGTCTATTCTGGAGGAAATTGAGACAATCACGATGAACAGTGACTGCCTTGTCTCTCACACCAACACTGCACAGATTTTTGCAGAAAATGTCGATTTAAGTTTCACTGTAAATATTGCCCAGTATTGACATGGCAATAAGACATGTTCTGGCCAGTGGTTGGAATTTTAATTTTGCAGAAATTAAAGCACAGCTCTGTCGGCTAACCTGAACGTCTTTTGATTGGTGGAAGGTAGATACATCAAAGTAAATAAAAGGCTGTAAAATACAGGAAGCAGTTTCGTGTAGTAACACTGATATCCTCTAAAATAAGTCAACAGTAAACCACTGAAAATATATATTTGTGCACCCAGGGTGGGCATCTTAGTTATTAAAAAGGAAGCATTGTAAAAAAAAATTCTGAGTTTTGTGCTTATAGCACATTGATTATATTTCTGAAAAGTACTGGGTTTTTTGTTTTCCTGAATGTATGCCTGTGATCCTGTGTGCTGTGTGTGTGTGTGTGTGTATGAGAGAGAGATAGAGAGAGAGTGTCAATCTGTGTATGAGCATGGGTGTGAGTATATGCAGGTGTGGGTTATATTCTCTTCAACTGAGAAGCCATCTTGAGTGGTCATGGACCACTGCTTTTCTTCTTTGGAGTCATTGCATCGTGCTTCTGTGTTTTTGTTTTGTTTTGTTTTGTTTTTTTTTGTGTGTGTGTTTACTATTTCTTATTCTAGTTCTTGATTAAAGTTGACTCTGTTTTCTGTAATTCAGATTTTTTAAATTAAATCTTACCTGTTTACATTTATGCATTTATGGGGTGCAATGTGCTGGTTTTATATACAATTTGAAATACTTACAATAAACTTTCACTGCACTTCCTTAATTACTGTGTTAAGATATTTTTGGTTTGTACTTTGTAGATTTGACGTGTATGGTTTTAAAATGCTCCATAGGTGTGGTACTACCAATTACCCTCCCTCCACCCATTGTAGTGTCTCTCCTTCCCTCCCCCTCCTCTTTCCCCTTCTTCTTAGCCTGTAGTTGGTTATAGATTTCATATGGAAGTATGGGTGCTTATATATTGGTTTCATAGTAGAACTGAGTACATTGGATATGTTTTCCTTCCATTATTGAGAAATAATTACTCAGAAGAATATGGTCCTGTTCCATCCACATAAACATAAAAGAGGCAGAGTCTCCATCTTTTTAAAGGCTGTATAATATTCCATAGTGTACATCTACCTCAATGTATAAATCTCTTTGTGGGTACATAGGCACTTGGGCTTTTTTCATAACTTGACAATCATGAATTCGGCTACAATAAACATTCTGGGGCAAATATCTTTGTTTGTAAGTGATTTTTGATCTTCTGGATATACACCTAGTAGAGGAATGGCAGGATCCAAGGGCAATTCTATTTTTAGATTCCTAAGTGAAGTCCAAACTTCTTTGGGAAATGAACATATTAGTTTGCATTCCCACTAGTGGGGCAGAAGTGTTCCCTTTTCTCCACATCCATGCCAGCGTCTACAGTTTTGATATTTTGTTAAGTGGGCTACTCTTACTGATTTAGATGACATCTCAATGTGGTTTTGAATTGCATTTCTCTGATGATTAAGTATGATGAGCATTTTTCATGTATCTGTAGGCCTTTCACCTGTCCTCTTCAGAGAAGTTTCTATTCAGATCTCTTTCCCACAATGAGATGTGGTCACTTGTTCTTTTCTTCTAATACATTTGAGTTCTCTGTGGATTATGGTTATCAAACCTTTCTCAGTGACATAACCTGCAAATATCTTCTCCCATTCTGAGTGCTGGATGTTGACTTTACTTACTGTGTTATTGGCTGTGCAGAACGTTTTAAGTTTGATCAGATCCGTGTAGTATGTTTTTGGTGTTGCTTCAATTGCCTGGGGTGTGGTGGAAGGACGGGTGGGTGTCCTCCTCATAAATTATTCTCCCAGGCCAATTTTTTAAAGTGTTTCCCAGGCACTCTACCCAAGAATTATAGTTTCATGTCTTAAGTTACAATCTTTTATCCAGTGAGACTTGATTATTGTTCATATGAAAGTTGTGGGTTCAGTTTCAGTCTTGTACAGGTCACCAGCCAATTCACCCAACAACTTTTGTTAAACAGTTTATCCTTTCTCCCACTAAATTTTTTCCATAGGCGTATCAAAGATCAAATGACAATAAGTAGCTGGCTTCATCTCTTTTTTCCTTATTCTGTTCCATATATCTACCACTCTATTTTTGTGCCAGTACCATGCTTTGGGGATCACTATAGATTTTTAGTATAGTCTGAAGTCTGGTAGCATGATTCCTCCTCATTTGTTTTTATTTCTGAGTAATGTCTTGGCTAATCGTCTTTTCTGATTCCATACAAAAGGAAGTATTATTTTCTTTCAAGGTCTTTAAAGTATGACAGTGCTGTTTTCATGGGGATTGCAATAAATTTATATATTACTTTGAGTAGTATGGACATTTAAACAATGCTGATTCTTGCCAGTCATGAGCATGATGTGTTTTTCAATTTGTTACTATCTTTGGCTATTTCTTTCTCAGAGTTTCATACTTCTGTTTGTAGAGATCTTTCCCATCCTTAGTTAGGTAGAGTCCCAAATATTTCATCTTCTTTGGGACTACTGTAAAGGAATAGAGTCCTTGACTGATTTTTCAGCTTGATCATTATTTCAGCTTGACACATTATATATATATGTGTGTGTGTGTGTGTGTTTATGTGTATATATATATATATATATATATATATATATATATACCACTGATTTGTGAGCATTGATTTTTTTTTTTTATCCTGAGATGCTGCTGCATTCCTTTATCACTTCTAAGAGTTTTGTAGTTGAGTCCCTGGGGTTTTCCCATATGAAATCATATCATCTGTGAAGAGTGAAAGTTTGATCTCCTCTGACCCTATTTGGGTACACTTGATTGCATTGTCTTGCCTGATTGCAATGGCTAAGGCGTCCATTGCAATGTTCAACAATAGGCAACCATAGGGAACCTTGGCTGGTTCCTGATTTGAGCAGAAATTTTTTCAATTGTGTTCTATTCAATATGATATTGGCTGTGTGTGGGTTTGCCTTAGATGGCCTCTATCACATTGAGAAATGTTCCTTGTATACCTATTTTCTGAAGTGTGTTGATCAGGAAGGGATCCTGGATAGTATCAAAAGTACTGTCTTCATCAAATGAGGGAATCATATGGTCTTTCTTTTATTTATGCGGTGTATCATATTTATAGATTTATGTATGTTGAACCAACCTTGAGACCCTGGGATCAATCCAGATTAGTCATGGTGTATATATATATATATATATTTTTTTTTTTGATGTGTTGCTGGATCTGAAATAGATATCCTGAACAGACCAATTTCAAACACTGAGATCAAAGAAACAATAAAAAATCTCCTAAGAAAAGAATGCCCTTTTCTGTATGGCTTCACACAAGAATTCTATCAAACCTTCAAAGAAGAGCTTACGCCCATACTGCAGAAATTATTCCAAGAAATTGAGGAGGAAGGAATCTTCCCCCAACACGTTCCATGAAGCAAATATCGCCCTGATACCAAAACCAGGTAAAGACCCAAATAAGAAGGAGAACTTTAGACCAATCTCACTAATGAATATAGATGCACAAATTCTCAACGAAATCCTAGCCAATAGATTACAGCGTATCATCCCAAAAGTCATATATCATGATCAAGTAGGTTTCACCATAGGGAAGCAAGGCTGGTTTGATATACATAAATCCATAAACGTTATTCACCATATTAACAGAAGCAAAAACAAAGCCTATATGATCCTCTCAATAAATGCAGAAAAATGCATTTGATAAACGTTAGCGTCTTTATCTCATTGGAACACTGAAGAGTTTAGGCAAAGCTGGCACATTTCTTAAACTGATTGAAGCTATCTATAACAAACCCGCAGCTAATATTTTACTGAATGGAGTTAAACTGAAAGCTTTTCCACTTAGAAATGGAACCAGACCATGTTGTCCTCTATCACCTTTACTATCAACATTGTGCTGAAAGTTCTAGCCAATACAATCGGGAAAGAGAAGAATTAAAGGGCATCCAAATGGGAGCAGAGGAGATCAAACTCTCCCTCATTGCTGATGATATGGTCTTATACATAGAGAACCCCAAAGACTCAACCACAAGACTCTAGGAAGTCATCAAAAAATACAGTAATGTCTAAGGATATAAAATCAGTGTCCACAAGTCATATGCAAGTAACAGCCAAGAGACTAATTAAGGACAAAACTGCCTTCACCATAGCCCCAAAGAAAATGATATACCTAGGAGTATACCTCAGAAAAGAGGTGAAGGACCTCTATAAAAAAAGTTATGAAACCCTAAAAAAGGAAATAGCACAAGACTTTAACAAATGGAAGAACATACAGTGCTCATGGCTGGGAAGATTTAATATTGTCATAATGCCCGTACTACCAAAAGCATTCTACAGAGTAAATGCAATCTCAATTAAAATGTCATCATCATAGTTTAAAGATTTGTAAAAAAAATAATGCTTTACAGATGCTCAGTGTATAAATTTTCAATTCAATATGGCTAAAAGATAGTGAAGTTGGGATTGGCATTCAGGTCTATTTGACTCCAAAGTTTAGGCTCTGTTTTAATGTGATTCATCTTTCTATCACATTACTTTTTTTAGATGTTGATTCTTAACTTCTTACATCTGTGAGAAGGAATTGATAGGGCAAAACTAAATTGTGTGAAACTTTCCCTGTCACTATCCTCTTTGTCATTTATTTATCAACATTTGTTTAGGGGATGAAAAACTTGCTCAAGCCTGTAATCCTAGCACTCTGAGAGACCAAGGCAGGTGGATTGCTTGTGCTAAGGAGTTCAAGAAGGAAACGACAGGGACCCTGTCTGTACTAAATACAGAAAAAAGCTAGCCCAGCATTATGGTAGTCACCTGTAGTCCTGGCGACGTGGAAGGCTGAGGCATGTGGATAATTTCAGCTCAAGAGTTTGAGGTTTCTGTGAGGTATGATGATGCAAGAGGGAGAGATTCTGCCACGGAGAAAAGAAAAAATTCAGAGTCATTAATGGTTAGGCAGAAAGAAAGGAAAGGATGAAGGCTTTGTTATCTATGCAATCAGAGTCAGCTGAAAACAGGTGGAAAGCCCAGGATGGAGGTAAGTGCCCAGTCCTCTACTGACACGGGAAAGGAATTGACCATCCACTTAGCCAGAAGGCTTATCTACAATCTCTGCCTGGCTTTTTCCCACTGGGAAACTATAAACCAACCAACAAAAACAAAAGAGAAACAAAAAACGGAAGGTATTTTCAACTATCCCAAATTTTAGAATTCAGTGGAAGCCCTTCATACACTAAAAAAATAGTTGGTGGCCCATATCAATTTTGGATATAGGAAAATTTGAAGTTTCTTTTTTTCCTTCAGTCTTCTAATCTAAAGACATCTCTTAAGCACTTTATCTTTACCTTTGATACCTTACCAGACCTCACCTCTCTTCTGAGATTTAGTACTCTGTACTTGTTTAGGTGATACATATTTCATTTTCTACTATCTGTGTGCTTTTGGAAGTTCATAAAAAATGCCTATTCACAATAGAAAATTAGGGCAAAGTAATTCCCCCTTGTTCCTGGTGGGCAGGGTGGGATTACGCAGTCCTGGTATTTATGGGTGCCATGATGTCCCAACACCACTGTTGGGGGACTGGGGCATACTAAGATACAACAGATCTGGCACCCAATGCTGTGGCATGGGCGATCTCACTCAGCCACATCTAATGTGGTACCTCAGTGGAGCATTTTCTTATAGCCTTTAGCATCTACTATTCACCTGTGAAGAAGCTAGACAGCTACTGGTGTCACTTGAGAGACCTTGCGTGAGGTGAACACCAGTAAAAATGATGCTCTTAGACCTCAGTGAACTGCCTACCACAGATTGAACCATCCTGTGTGTTTGCCACACCCCATGGACTTTCTTTGGCAATGTGCATGTTCTTCATTTCATAGACCACCCCTGACCAATACGTCTCGTAGCTTGGGCTTCCCCTGCCGCAGAAGACCTGTGCAAACCACGGGGAAATGGAGATTGAGCAGAGATGCAATGTGAAAGTCTCATAGTGCATCTCTCTCTATCTTGCCTGGTCAAATCTCTGAAGTAGGATTCGAGTGTTTCATTCATGGGCCAATCCCTATCAGCAGCAAGCAACAGAAATCCTCACAGAGCAAAAAACAGACTAAGAATGAGAATGAGTCAGAATAGAAACTCTATTAACATTAAAAATCAGGCTCTCCTGACACATTCAAAGAAACACAATAGCACTCTAGGAGTGAACTCCAAATGTAAAGGCATTGTTAAAATTTCAGATATGGAATTTACATTATAGACAACCAATAAGACAAAAATTATATTATAGACAAACCAATAAGATGAATGGGATTGAGGAGAAGGTAGGAAAACCAACACAAATAAATTTAAAAAATTAAAGAATCAGAACATAAAGGAAAAATGAATAAATCAGTTAGAGAATTTCAAAATGCAGAGAAAAATCTTTAACAATACATAAGATCAATTAGGAAAACACAAATAACCCCATCATAATTGGGTAAAATACATAAATAAATTTTACTTAATAGAAGATAGGTAAATGGCCAGCAAACACATGGATAAATAGTCAACATCACCAATAATCGGGAAGTTGAAATTAAAATCATAATGAGATACATCTTTACCCTTGTTACAAGGGTCATTCACATTATATCAGGAAACAATAGATGCTGGTTCAGTTCCAGTGAAAAGGAAAACAATACACTGGTGGTGAGAATGTAAAATAGCATAAGTTATTTAGAGGTAGAATTATGTCATAATTCTTTTAAGAAATCCTTGGCAGCGTTGCAGCTTTCCCTCCTCCAATCACTTGGCCAGTGTGTGGGTTTTCTTTGTTTGCTCAAATCCTATGACACTGATAAGCTCCAATTATCCATGGTTAATACAAGTCAGTGAAGATACAGGTATGTATATTCTTGGAACATCTCTTTATCTTCATCTATCACTAGCTGAATGAACACATGGTAAAGTGGATTTTCTTCCTTGTTTTTACTGACCTCAAGAACATCTTATCCCTTCCCAGGTGTAATACTGCTGAGTAACCGTCTGTGTCTAACATTAATTTGATTTGATCCTTCTAGCTAGTACAGATTCCTTTAAGTCTATGATAGGTAAATAATATTTGTGCCTCATTAAAAGTGCCCATGACAGTTGTCCACTTTTTCTATATTCCATTGTTAATTTCAATGGGAAAATAAGGAGAGGTGGGGTGAGGATAACGGTGGCAATGATCTCAATTCTATCATTCTGCAAAGTTCCCTATATTTTCCTTTGAATATCTTTATAATACGTATAAGTAAATGTTAGTGGACGCCCTATTTCAGATATTCTATTTTCTCTGTAGACAACCAGAATGAAGACTCTGAGTCATTTGCCATTCCTATTCTCTTGCTTCATACAGTTCTTACAACATTTAATCATCTGTTTCTTCATATTGTATTTTCCATGTGTTCATCATTTTCGATTTCTTGCACCAATTCTCCACTTCAACTGTTTAGTGTAATCATTTGATTATTGCCTCTACCTTTCCTTTCTCCATTTTGGATATTGCCTCCTAAGTACTTTTGGTGTAAGAATTAATTATTCCCCTTCCCTACTGGTCTCTAATAACACTAATAAATACCTGATTTCTTATACAAATCGGCCTCAATCTTCAGAGATGCTTCAGTTGCAGCATGAAATTAATGCAACTTTCCAACATTACCTAGGCAAATCTAAACCTTTTCTAAATTCCAGTGACCGTGCTGCTAACACTTGACTCAATGGCAGGAACAAGCCTGAGAGAGCAAGAAACAGTAAAAAAGTCACAGGGATAGGTGAAATATATTTTCATTCAAATCCCGGCCCCTAGATTATGTGATTTCATGAGACTATTTAATTAATTAACCCTCAGAATTTTCATCTGTAGAATGAGAAAAGTAGTACATACTTTTTCACGTGTTGAGACAATTAAATACACTTGAATAACACAACAGAAGTAACAGAATCCAAGTGTTATATTTCATATGCATTTCATTGAAAATTTAATATCTAATGTATTACTGGTTCTTATTCCTAGAAACTTTAGTGTGGATAGAGCAATTAGTGTGCCATGAGCTCCGTCGCTGTAATAAATCCTATATCTCTGAGTAGGACTATGTCACAATTTTCTCATTTACCTGCAGTGTGTTCAAATACTGTGCAGCAAAAAAAAAAAAAAAAAAGAAAGAAAGAAATAGAGAAATGATGTAATTTACTGGAGAGAATGAGTTGCTCAAAGTGGATACTTGCAATACATAAGTTCAGAGAAATAGCAACAGGAGGTGGCTATGAAATTTTACAGTAGTAGAGTTTGAATGACAGTTAATTTTAGCACTTAGGATTTCATATTTAATGCTTATATTTATCTCCATATGAGTGGTGATATGTAAAGCCTATAAGTATGTGCATTAGTTTTTTTGTTTGTTTGTTTTTAACATAGCCTTCCTGGTATTTTCTTACTTACTGTGTTAAGACGTATGTATTCTAAATTTAGTGAGTTTTGCATGTACCCCTGTGAGATGTACCATAGGTGTGGTCTTACCAATTTCCTTCCCTCCTCCCAACTTCCCCCCTTTTCTCCCACCCTTTCCACTTTCCCCATATTCTTAGGTTATAATTGGGTAGGAAATTATTCTATTTTCTGCTTTATTCTGGTAAGAAAAAACATGAGGTAGTTTGAATATTCTGTTAGTGAATATTTTCTTTATTTTGCCATGTTTCAAACTCATTCAAAGAATGATCCTAAGGAAATCTGTGATAATTTCCTACCCCTTCTGGCATAGCCAGTGCCAGAAGCTTATATTCAAAGACATATGTAACACTATAAAAATACTAGAAGAGAGTACAGGGAAAACCCTTGAAGAAATCGGGCAGGGCGAGTATTTTTTGAGGAGGACCCCCTGGGCAATTGAAGCAGCTTCAAAAATACACTACTGGGACTTGATCTAACTAAAAAGCTTCTGCACAGCCAAGAACACGTAAGTAAAGCAAGCAAACAGCCCTCAGAATGGGAGAAGATATTTGCAGGTTATGTCTCCGACAAAGGTTTAATAACCAGAATCCACAGATTACTCAAACGCATTAGCAAGAATAGAACTAGGGATCTCATTGCAGGCTGGGCAAGGTATTTGAAGAGAAACTTCTCTGAAGAAGACAGGCGCGTGGCCTTCAGACATATGAAAAAATGCTCATCATATTTAATCATCAGAGAAATGCAAATCAAAACTACTTTGAGATACCATCTAACTCCAGTGAGACTAGCCTATATCACGAAATCCCAAGACCAGAGATGTTGGTGCGGATGTGGAGAAAAGGGAACACTTTTGCACTGCTGGTAGGAATGCAAATTAATACATTCCTTTTGGAAAGAGATATGAAGAACACTTAGAGATCTAAAAATAGATCTGCCATTCAATCCTGTAATCCCTCTACTGGGCATATACCCAGAAGACCAAAAAGCACATCATAACAAATATATTTGTACCAGAATGTTTATTGCAGCTCAAATCATAATCGCTAAGTCATGGAAGAAGCCCAAGTGCCCATCGATCCATGAATGGATTAATAAATTGTGGTACATGTACACCATGGAATATTATGCAGCCTTAAAGAAAGATGGAGACTTTACCTCTTCTTTGTTCACATGGATGTAGCTGGAACATATTCTTCTTAGTAAAGTATCTCAAGAATGGAAGAAAAAGTACCCAATGTACTCAGACCTACTATGAAACTAATTTAGGGTTTGCACATGAAAGGTATAACCCAGTTACAACCTAAGAATAGGGGGAAGGGGGAAAGGGAGGGGAGGGAGGGGGGAGGTGGGTAGAGGGAAGGGGATTGGTGGGATTACACCAGCTGTGCATCTTACAAGGCTATATGTGAAACTTGGTAAAAGGTCTGTAAAGCTAGTGAATGATTCCCCATGATCGTATCAATGTACACAGCTATGATGTAATAAAAAAATGAATAAATAAATAAATAAATAAAAAACAAAGACATATGTAACATTACGATTACATCGACTGGGATAAGCACTCAAGGGAGCCTGTGAGAGAATGGCATAGAAGTATCCTCTGGACAATATCAAATCATTTATAAAATGTGGAGCTACACCCAGAATCCACCCTTTTAACTCTCCAAAAAAGGCAAGAACGGAGAGATTTTATCCACTTAAACATTTTAAATCTGTCATTAAGTGTCGAGTAGAAATTAAGACTTAAGTAAACTTTAGAGAACTTGTCAGTCTCCACATTCCTCAGCCCCATTTAGCTTCTGGAAATGATTTTTGTAATGAACTGGCCAAATAGTACACACTTCTTAGACAAATACTGGCAAGAGCTTTTCGGATAACTGTATTAACACCTTCCAACTGGAGTTTAAATTAAAATGAATCTTTTTTTTTTTTTTAAATTTTTTATTAAATCATAACTGTATACAATGATATGATTATGGGGCATCATACACTCACTTCATAAACCATTTGACACATTTTTATCACAGTGGTTAACATAGCCTTTCCGGCGTTATCTCAGTTACTGTGCCAAAACATTTACATTCTACATTTACCAAGTAAAATGAATCTTAATCAAGTTCTGGGCCTGACATGTTCATCAAGCTTTTTTTTTTTTTTTCCTCTCATTAAACTTTATGCTTGACAATACAGTACAAATATTACTTTTACCTGTTTTTCAACTTGCACACCTGTGGCAGAATATAACAATTACTTATGTGTTTTTCCTTTCTTTGAGCCCACATGTAGTTTTACAACCCTTCTTTTTTTTCTTTTTTTTTTTTGTGGAGACAGAGTTTCACTGTACCGCCCTCGGGTAGAGTGCCGTGGCCTCACACGGCTCACAGCAACCTCTAACTCTTGGGCTTACGCGATTCTCTTGCCTCAGCCTCCCGAGCAGCTGGGACTACAGGCGCGCGCCACAACGCCCGGCTATTTTTTTGTTGCCGTTTGGCCGGGGCTGGGTTTGAACCCGCCAACCTCGGCATATGTGGCCGGCGCCCTACTCACTGAGCCACAGGCGCCGCCCACAACCCTTCTTAAATCAGCACTGGAGGCATCCTGTGGTATAAATTTCAGCTGACATCTAAAATGAAGTCTATTTTCTTTATTTTTTAATTAATTAATTTATTTTTATTGTTATATCATAGCTGTGTACATTAGTGCAATCAAGGGGTACAACGTGTTGGTTTCATATATAATCTGAAATATTCTCATCAAACTGTTCAACGTAGCCTTCATGGCATTTTCTTAGTTACTGTATGTAGGTATTTGTATTCTGCATTTAGTAAGTTTCACCTGTACCCATTCTAAGATGTACCTTAAGTATGGCCCCATCCATTACCCTCCCTCCACCATAACCAGAAAAAGTATCCAATGTACTCAGCTCTACTATGAAGCTAAATTATAGCTTTCCCATGAAGGCTATAACCCAACTATAGCACAAGACTATGGGGAAAGGGCCAAGGAAGGTGAAGGAAGTCTATTTTCTTTTTTTTTTTTTGTAGAGACAGAGTCTCACTGTACCGCCCTCGGGTAGAGTGCCGTGGCGTCACACGGCTCACAGCAACCTCTTAAGCCTTGGGCTTACGCGATTCTCTTGCCTCAGCCTCCCGAGCAGCTGGGACTACAGGCGCCCGCCACAACGCCCGGCTATTTTTTGGTTGCAGTTTGGCCGGGGCTGGGTTTGAACCCGCCACCCTCGGCATATGTGGCTGGCGCCCTACTCACTGAGCCAAAGGCGCCGCCCAGGAAGTCTATTTTCAATGTCTGTGCAAGCCTCTTCTCTCTATAACTTTAAGCATAACTTGGGTTTTTCTCCATATAGACCACGTAAAACCAATAGCACACACAAGAATTCAGTGCTACTCTAATTGATGTGTTACATATACCAGATGTCTTCGGCCAGAATAGCAACATTTGTTTGTGTTGAAATCCAGTTAAAAATGTTACCTTGGGCAATGATTGATGGACTGATGCCTGTTTGCCCTTCACCAACCATTCAGCAGGGAAGACTGATCAGCTTCTTCTTTTGTGCCACACCTATGTCTGCACTTTTTATGTGTGTCTACTGACCTATACTCCCATGTCTCTGTGTACTTTATGACTAAGTACAAGCATTATCATGCTAAAATAGAGTTTTGACAAAGTTAATTTTTATAAAATGTATGTTATTTTTTAGAACAGGGACAAAAATTTACTCAGGAAACAATTAATGAATATATACTGTAGGATAGCATGTGTTTTAACACTGAAGACTCACAAAATAATCTGATACTACTTCTACCTTCAAGGAGTTTGATTTTTTTTTCTTTTTTTTTTTTTATTGTTGGAGATTCATTGAGGGTACAATAAGTCAAGTTACACTGATTTCATTTGTTAGGCAACTTCCCTCACAGGAAGGGTAAACTATGTATGAAAAACTATATAAATATAAATATATCTGTATATCTATCTATCTATCTATCTACCTACCTATCTATCTATCTCTAATATATATAGTGAAAATTTTATAAAAATGATGAAGCACAACTAAAAATGTGGATGTCACATTGGCAGTTAGGGGAAAATGAGGTTCCTTCTATCTATGTGGTTAGGGTGCTCCAGTTAGGTATAAAAGAAAGAGAAATGAATTGTGAGTACTAGTTGAGTGGCCTCATGGAAGATATTGGATGGTGTGATATGTTTTTAGGCTAACATGTAAAATTCTGTCATGGTTCAAATTAAGGAACTATATAAACTAATTTTTTTTTCCAAGTGATATTTGAAATACTATAGCATTCAAATGCTATTGAATTTGCAGTGGTAGGAAAAATCAAATATTTCAAAATTTACCACTAGTTGCTATTAAGTAAGCACATATATTTTTCACAAATTTAAAATATGAGTTCTGTTTGTTAAAATGCTTGTATTTTAACACCTTTCTTCGAGTATCCGAAGGGCTGACTCAGATATGTGCACATCACATCATGTGGCTGTGATGTCTCTTCCTCTCACTCCCATTTGTCCACCTTTATTGAATATTAGTCTACCTGAAAAAGTTTTTCAAAAGTCATAATGACTATATAAATGCTTGATGAATATCTCAGGCCCAAACTTTGATAAGATTCATTTTAATTTAAAGAAAATCACTACACATACTAGGCATATACAGTGTATAAGATTCTAGCTTTCAGTGTGCCAGAACATATGTAAATTTCATGAAGCGGTTGGGAAACATCATCATAATTGGTTACTTAGGAACGACAGCAGATTTGCTTCTGATTAGAATCTCAATTTCCCTTCAAATTTGTGCCTGCTCTTTGCCTCAATCTTGCTCAAATCAACAATGATTTCTCATAAAAATATATGTTACTAATGTCTGGTCTTCTAATAGTACAAACACAAAGCAGGTGAGACAAACATAAGGGTCAAAGGTCTTCCAAGCTGCAAACCTATTTCCTTTTTTCTTCTGGTACTGTTCTCCATAGGAAAAAAGCATTTCCCCATTACCATTTTTGCAACAATAAATGAGGTTGAATGAATAAAAAAATAAAAATGTCTAAATTAGTTGAGACTCTAAAATATAGAGTGGGAAAGTTGAATCTGTAAAAGAGTTCCTACAACATGCTAAAAAAACCAAAACATAATAATGTCCTTTATCTGGAAAATTATAAAAGATAGTGATATTTGCAATAGTTTCATGACATACCACTCATGTTTATCAAGGTTTAGTTTTAACTATTCTTGAAGATTTCTGATTACTCTCATCAAGATAATAAACTATGTAATTCAAATTTGTGTATAGTTAGTTACTATGGCTCTATAAACACTGATAATCTAATTTGTCAAAGTGAAAATCAAATTTGCCCTGATGCATTAAGCAAAGCATATTTATTTAAAGTTACACTAACTGATGAAGAAACAGGAAAAAAAAAAAAAAACATAGTGGGTCAACACGGCAGGGATTTCTTGTTCTTGAAAGGGATAAAACAAGTATTCCTAATGAGCAGGGAGCTCTCCTCCAAACATTCATACCAAGCCTCAACAGTCCTTTCATCTTCCAACTTTCAATGCACTTTCTAGAGTGTATTCTGAAGTATTATGTATCTGAAGTTCTTTCCAGGTCATAAGAAAATATCTGAAGATATTTTTCCCATCGAACCACTACCCTTTCCATTTTCTTTTAATTTTCTATTTTATAAAACATAATTCAAAGGTCTGAAATTTAACAACCATTATACCAAGTGCTAGGGAGAAAAGATTACATATGACAAAAATGTATATCCTCATTGAATATGTAATCTGCAAAATACAACATACATTTAAAAATAATGTCTAAATTTCTTAACGACACATTTATTTATTATCAAGGACTAGTATAAAATTATTCATGACTATATCAAAGAGGAATATAGCGTTGTCTAAGAAGTGATATTTGTATTGGAAAAGTAGATGAAGTGTTCCCAACAGAAAGAACATATGTACACTACGGTGTGTCTGGAGTTTAATGGAGAAAGAATCAGCTACAAAATGAAAAAAAAAAAAAAAAAAGAAAGAAAGAAACTCAGGTATGTGATGTGTTGAAAGTCTTTATCTTTATCATTATTATTATTATTATTATTATTATTTTTATTTTGCAGTTTTTTGGCTGGAGCTGGGCTTGAATCCTCCAATTCTGGCATAAGGTATTTTACTCTTTTGAACCACAGCCACAGGCACTGGCACTAGCCATTGATCTTTATTCTAAATTCCATGAGAAATGACTAAACCACTCAAATGTTCTCAAGAAGATGGTGATTTTACAGGACTTAGAAAGACTAATTTGACTTGTATGAGAAAGAGGAACTGATGCATAGTGCGGATAATGCAACTTGAGAGAATAGTTAGGAAATAGTTGCAGCAATTGCAAGGAGAAGCATTACTTGGATAGACTTGGATATATTTGGAATAATGCTTTGGAGACCTGTTTTGGTAATTGGTTCACAATTAGCATATGTCAGCAAAAGATTCAAAGTTGAGTGCGAGCTTTATGGCTTCAACAACTAGATAGATGGTGGAGAAGGCAAATTAATTTTAATTTTTGCCATGCTGAGTTTGATCCCCCAGGGAGAAATTGAATAAGAGTTGTGGAGCAGGCAGTTCAACATTCAGGTTATTAGCTTAAAGAAAAAAAAAAAAAAAAAAAAAAAACAGTTCCAAGTGAGAGAAAAAGATTTGGGAGCCATCAGTATATTTAGGTGGTATTTAATCCTTTGGCACTGAATGATGTCACTTACAAAAATTTGCACGTCAGGTATGGTCCAAACCTCTACTCTTGTGGGCATTAAAGGAAGAGTTTTGAAAATTTATAATTATGCCAGGATGGTGATAAAAAAACAAAACACAAAAAACAAAAACCAAAACCAGAACTGTCGTATGTAAACTACAACTGTTATAAATATTTAAAGTCAAACAAGGAAAGTATTATTAGTAAGGAAATAAAGATTACCCAGTAAGGAAGGAGACAGTGTTTTGTTACAGAGGCCAAAGACTGCTGCAAAGTCAATTGATCCCCTATGATTTAAGGATGTCATTTCTTAAAAGCTTTCTTAGTACCTTGTATCTTTGCTTCATCACACTTATCATCATTGAAATTATATTATTTGATTATATCTTTCTCACCACTATTGGATTGTCTGACACCTATATAACAATCAACAACTATTTGCTGAGTGAATAAGGGTAGGATGATGAACATGAAAAGTATCCAGTGAAATTAGCAAAACAGAGATCATCAGTGTCTTATCAAGGACAGTTTTAGTGGAGCAGTGAGTAACCCAGTCAATTTCCCTTTAGAAGAGAAGTGAGTGAGAGGCTAGAAAGGAAAGTGAGTAAAAACTAACAAAGATTAGAAGAAGTTTGGCTGTGATCCTCTGGCTTAATGGGCATCTGTTCTAAGAAAGCTGGTTGCTCCTTTAGTTGCTGGGAAAATGTCAGCTTGTTATAGATTTTTCTGAAAGTGATTTCATTAGTTAAGGGTGGACATGCCTCATTTATGAGATTTTAGATAGCTATCAGCTGCTTCCATATATAACATATATTTTGCATAGAATAAGCATAGTTCCTTTAAATATCACATTTCAATTTAGAGATAAAATCAAGAATTTTTTTCTGTGTCATAATGTAATAGTTAGGGAAAATGTCTTAAGAGTCACACATTCCATGTCTATTCCACTTGATACTTAAAGTTCTATACTGAAAATCAGCCAAACCACCAGAAATGGGCATGATTTGACCTGTCCTTTGTGACACCAATGAACATTTTTATTCCCGCTGTGCTTACTAATGACAGATTGAAGCAACAGCTATATGCATTCCAATTCTTTTTTTATCCCTATATCATCATTGTTGAGAACAATTTATTTTATATTAATCAGAATATCTCTATGCCAAAGACTGTATAAGCCACTTCTTTAGAATTTAGTACTGGAAAAACAAACAAACAAACAAAAAAACAAAAAACTGTATCTCTGAAGAAATGTTTACATTTCTTCTTTACTCTAATAAGCTCTTTTGGATCCAACTGTGCTTCCTTTATTCAGTGGTTATCAAGGAAAACAACTGAACTTGTAGTCAGAACATTTCTAGCTTCCTTTTTGTAATTTTATGTGCCTATTTTATTGTAGATTTTATTTTTGTTAAACTTGTCTAAATATTCTATGGACATAGATATGATGGATTTCTGTCTTATTCAATAAGCCACCTCTCTCTTTCCCCTGAAATAAATTTAAAGTGTCACCATTGCCAGAAAAAAAAAAAAAAAAGAATGATAGACAAGAAAAGTATACAAAGACAAGAATTAAAAAGACATTACAGAGACACATACACACATATACACATATACACAAATGAATGTGTATATATGCAAGTGTATATTATGTACACTTATATGATTTAAAATTTAAATAATTTAAAATTATAATAATAAATAATAATTAAAATAATTTAAAATTATTAATAATAATTAATAATAATAATTTAAAATTAAATAATTTAAAATTTTCTTGTGATTTTGCAAAGGTTACTGTCATTGGTGAAAGATTCACATACCAAACACCTGCTCTCGTATAATTTGTACTATTGCATTCTCCACTTTGTACCTTTTACAAATGTTTCTGAAAATTACTGAAAAAAATCTAAACAAACAAACAATAGAAACATATACTATTTCTGAATAGCTATACATAGGAAGATATTTATGTGAATATATAATGCAAATTGACTTTTGTTATAGTAATCAAGCTTATAACCAAGAAATAGATTACCAGTAGAATATGCCAGTGCATAAGTATGCAAACAAGCACCTTCTCATCTTGGAGAATATTCCAGGACCCTAATATGGTTTATGCTTTAAGTCAATATTGAAGGGGCATGGTTTTCACCACCCCAGAAAGGGGGCTTTGTCTCATATTTGCTCCTTGAGGTACAAGAACCTGGGAAGGAAAAATTCCATTCTTGGCCGTAATTCCTCCCTGCTTACTAAAATAACAGGGTTACAAGGGTTAATTCCTCCCTGCTTGCTGAAAAGGCCTTGAGAAAGGATTCCCTGAGGTCCCTGACAAGTCCTACCTTAAGATTTAGCACTTTTCTGGAGCTGAATTGTTGAATATTTTGTTAAATGAACAAAAGTTTTATTTAATCTTTTAGGAAGGTTGGTGAACAGAACAGACGGCCTGGTGTCCGTATAGTTTATCTTTAAGTTAAACGTTACAGACTTAGAAATGATGTGTATGTGCTTTGTTACATTTATACTGAGGAGAATTTTTTAATGGCAGTCTCAACTAGTGCTTTTGCTCTTTATTCTTACTTATTCTTATCTGATGAGTTTGGGCATATAATACATTGAATAAAGATAAACATTCTCTGTGGGCCTGAGCAAGCCCCAGTCTTCCCTTGATAAATAAATAATTCCATCTGTAGTTATACCTCTGTGCTGTTGATTGGGCTATTTGGAGCACAGCACAATACAAGTTATTATGGTACCCATCTATTAATTATTTCACTTCAAAAAAATAATGTAATTTTTTAAATTATACTTTAAAATATTCATTATTTGTGCCGACAGTTTTTGGCTGATTTTCAAACACTCTTCTCAATCTCGGATTTTGCTAAAATTTTTTTTTATAATAAAGCTATCTTTATCAAAAGAAAGTTTTTTTTATTTTTAAATGACTTCTTGATATATTAACAGAATATTGATAAAAATTGACAGTTCTTTAGCTGTTTATGCCAACTATCTACTCAGTCATTCACCAAAGCTCTCCATATACATATTGTCTTTCAATATTTCCTTCATTAAGTACTTTAGTATTTTGCTAACAGCTAATTAACCTCTTGAACCCCATTAGGGAATAGTAATAAGGCAGACAATTACTGAGATTGGAATTTGGTCATTAGGCTAAGACTATTAGATTATTATTAAAAAGGAAAATGAAAACTCTCTAATACTTTTAATGACTACAGGTGATCAGAGCAGCTGTGTTATTATTTTTATTATTGGTTATTTACAATAACCCAATTCTGGTTGAGAAGGCTCAGAAAAAAAAAAAAAAAAACTGGGTCAATTACCTAGCATTAACACTGAAGAAAATGGCCACCTTAAAGGCACCAACTTCACTCTTTTTTGCAGTAGATAGGACTATAAATTATACTTCATTTTATTCACATATCACTTGACAGTTTACAGAGTGCTCTCACCTACAGAATTTCATTTCATCCTTAAAGCAATTATGTGAAGTAGATAGCTCAACATTATTATCCTCATTTTCAGAAACATGTAAGTTACAATGCCAGAAGGCAAATGACTTCAGAAATATCAGGCAGCTATGTGTATTAATATTAGAGCTCACATTTAAGTAGAAATTCCACCAAAGCACTTTTTCTGACAAAACAAAATGATGGCTGTGCACATTAACTGAGGATCCTGTCTTTTCTCTTCAAAGTCCCTTTTCATTTTGTAAGTCTCTTTATATTTTATCTTAATTTAATAAGGTTTTGCATTAGGTCAACTCTGTTGACCCTTCCAGCTCGATGAGCTGAACATCTATGCAAAGTATGTACTCTTGGCTTGCCAATATTCAACAGGCCTTAGAAAAAAATATACATTTTGTTCTTCCCCATTTTTCCAGGAGACTTCCTGATAATTGCCACCCTGAGTTGCCTGAAAAACTCCTTCTTCTATGAGAGAAATATGCTGCCTACACACAACCATATAAAGGAAATTACAAACAGACATAAAATTTGGCAATCAAACCTCTACTGAACATCAACTATTCAAGGAACTCTATGCTCAGAACTGAAATAGTGAAAAGTGGACATGGAAATTCAGAAGAACATTATCTAGGTGGGGGACACAATTAAACCAAGAAGTTTCCAAGATTTTTTAATCCTTATAAGTTATATCTTGTTGAGAAATGAGGGAGTGAAATGGGCTAAGACAGAGAGGGAAGGCTGGAGGCACTGAGGAGATGAAGAGGCAGTCATATATGTGGTATAAATGAGTTTAGATTAAGAGAAAAAATTGCGCTGAACTATGCAAAAGAGGGTAGAAGACCTGCTTAGCATGGACAAGCAAAACCAAAACAGAGGACAAAAATAGTTACCCAGAGCCCATGAAGATAGATAGAAAATAGAAGCTGAGAGTAAGGCCTGTGGCAGAAAAACAGGGCAAGCTATCTCTTCACTCTGGACTTTAGGAAGTAGAATAACTGGATTTTGTTTAGTCAGATTTATATATTTATCAAATAAAGTACAGAATACTCAGATGAATTTGAACGTTGCATAAAAATAAAATGTACATGTTTTGTGTAATATTTGAGAACTAAATAATCACAAATGTTTGGTGTTCATCAGAAATTGGAATTTAAGAACCTTTTATTTTTATGACACTTCTATTTGCTGAATATATGTTATCTAAGAGAACTTCTGTTCAAAGGACAAAAAGAGGTTCCAATTATATAACAGCAGGCCATTAGCTCAGAGGAAGAGCCTCAGTAGGAGCACATTATGGAAAGACTTAAGGCTAGGGACCGTGAAGGTGGTCATTTCTTGTCCCTAGCTTTAAGATCCACTACATACAGACCTTGGAGATGTTAGTTAACTTACAAAGGTCTTAGTTTCCCTTTTGTAACATATGTGTGACTCTAAATAAGTCTCACTGTTATGTTGTAAAGATTTATAAATGTACATGTACGTGCGCACACACACGTACATATATCTCACACAGGTATATAGAAATGAAGAGATGTTTTATATATTTACATATATTTTATATGTGGTAATCACTCACTCAATTTTGGCTATTATTACCAAATATTATATTCTATTGCCTTTTTCTCAGGCAGTATCTTAGAATAATTAATAGGATTTCTCATAATTTCCTGATGGTTCCAGTATATACGAGGGACAAAGCAGAAATTCTAGCAATTATGTTAGCCACATAGTATCATAAACTGGGGATGAAAAGCAGGTGTAAACATATGATTTCATGAAATCTGAGTTTTTAATGTGTATTTCTTAGGTAACTTCATTGATTATTATATTCCTTCATTCATGCATTCATTTAGCAAACATTCATTGAACAGTTAGTCTAGTGTCTGGTCTATAATGACTGCTTAATAAATGTTAGTCTTTATTTGTGGGGTCATTTAAGTATTATAAATTGTAGAATGAATACGGACAGAATTTTTTCAGAGAGTAGGAGACAGGGTTCATAGTGGACCTATGAGGAACATCAGGAAAGTGATATTTTACCTGCCTTCTGAAGCATGAGTAGGAGGAAGCCAGTCAATATTTAGCAGCAAGAATATTCCAAAGAAGTAAAGGCAATGACAAAGTCTAGATGTGGTAAATGGCATGATAACGTTGTCAATACTGGCAAGAACACCCATCTGTAGGAAATATTGAAAGCAGATCAGAAGGAAGCCGCAAAGGGAGATAATGTTCAGATCATGAGGACCTTGTAGGTTTGTTAAGATTGGAGGAAGTTATGCCAAAGAACAGAGGGAATAATAAGCAGATTAGCAATCTCATTAGATTTTGTCCCTTCAGCTGCACTAAATAATACAACCTGGGGTGTATCTGTGACATCCGAATTATATTTATTTTGTTCTTAAATATATAAATATGTGTGACAAATTTTCTTAGCCTGACCTTTAAGACTTATGCAATGTGCTTCCAGTGTAAGTGATCATCACCTCATTCAAACAAATCTCTTTCCATTTACCATCATCTGAAAAGCCTGTGCTTAGGATTCCTTTCTGAAAATATAATCCATGACTTAGAATTGTACTCAAAGTAACCTCGTCTGTGAATCCTTTCCTGAGCCCTTCAACTTGAAGATCTCTATGAATTTTCATAAAACATATTTTGCATCTTTCTTAGAGTATTTGCTTATATTGCGTTTTATATTTTTAAAGTTCATTCTTAATTCTCCCTGGACTGTCAGTTCCTTGAAGGCACCTGTCAGTTTGTATGCACCTACACAGTATATCTCTTATGGAGTGAATACTGGCTTTCCTCCTTTGCACCAGAAAAATACATTGGACTATCCTAGCTCAAGGAAATGTAGCTCCTAAGCTCAAGTGATCCTCCTGAGTTTACGCTTCTCAGCAGCTGAGAGTACAGGCCCATGACAGCACTACTGGGGACGTTTTGCACTTATTTTGTGCTCAAAAGGGGTCTTACTGTGTTTCTCATTCTGGTCTGAAAGCGCCTTAGCTTCCAGTGATCATTCTGCCTCAGCCTCTGAAATTTCAGCGATTATATGTGTGAGCCATGGTGCTCACACATACTCCATGTTCACATGTTTTTGAAGGTTTTTGTTTGTTTTCCTCATAGATAACAGCCCATAGATTAAATAATAACAACTCTGTTAAAACATAATTTGCACACTTCACAATTCACCCATTTCAAGTATAGATTTCAAGACTACACCTTCAGGGATCACTTGTATAGTTTATTTAATTTTTTTTAACCAAGGAAGGTTTCTTTAAGGTAAGAGGAGAGAAATCGAGGAAAGAAAGGAATGAAGGAAAGAAAAGAATGAAGAGAGCACGGGAATGACATCAAGAGAATTGGATGAAAGAAAGATAAAGTGAGGGAGAGGAGAAGGGAGTGAAGGAAGGAGGGAAACCAAAAAGTGAAAATGACCAAACTTGATGGCTCACTTCTATAACATAGACCTCTGGCATGCTGAGATGAGTGGAGTACTTGAACAAGGGGGTGCTGAGAAAAGACTGAGCAAGAGTCAGAGCCTGTCTCTACTAAAAGTGAGAAATCATCTAGACATTGTGACAGGCACTTATGGTCCTAGCCACATGGAAGTCTTAGGCAGGAGGATTGCCTGAATCCTAGACTTTGAGGTTGGTATGATCTAGGCTGAGGTCATGAAAGACTACCCTGGGCCACATACAGAAATTGTATCTCAAAAATACCCAGACATACACCCATGCACATAAAAGTCAACAAACCAACCAACATTTTCATCATGTTAAAAGACCAGAATTACCTTGATGGTTTAAGCAAAGTAGACATATTTAAGGTATGTGAAGCTATGACAAAATTGAGGCAGGAAGAAGGCACTGTAAATTTGTAAGCTTCTCTGAAATGGATGTTTTGAGGCACATGTGGAACAGGTTCTCAAACAGCGTTCCATGGAACATGCTTGTAGCTCAGTGGGTAGGGCACCAGGGTCATATAACAAGTGTGGTGGGTTTGATCTGGCCCTGCCCAACATGTAAGAAAATATAACTGTATATTGTGGCTGGTGCTTGTAGTTCCAGCTGCTTGGTCGGTTGAGGCAAAATGATTGCATATGCCAAGTAGGAGTACATTGCAGTGAGCTGTGCTGTGCCATGGAACTTTACCAAGGGTGACAAAGTGAAATTCGTTCTCAAAGAAAAGAGAAAAACAAATACTGTCCTACTTAACTGACTCCATGCAGTTTTTTCAGCTGTGATGTAACTTCAGTTATACTTTTCTTTCTTTCTTTTTTTTTTTTTTTGCAGTTTTTGGTCAGGGCTGGGTTTGAACAAGCCACCTCTGGCATATGGGGCTAACGCCCTACTCCATTGAGCCACTGGCACTGCCCTCAGTCATACTCTTGCACAGAATCTCAACTCTTGTGTGCTGGGAATATCAACAGTTTATAGAATCAATAAGGCACAAATGGGAGATTAGTTATCTGTCTGTGGATGGAGAGCTAAGAACTGTCTTATTTCAAATAGTTGAGTGACACCAGTTGAAGTGAGCAGAAAAAGCTACTTAGTATCTTTGAACAGAAGACTGGATTCCATCACATGACAGAATGAAGTCACTGCATGCTCACCATGGATGACATCACAATGAGTGTTGCCCTGGGTTACCATCGTTAAGCTTAACCTTATTCCTCCTAAGCATGTGTAGTGGCTGTTCAGCTTTTTCGTTGGGTTCAAACAGTTACAAAAGTGTGGAGTTCTTTTCCACACATTAAATTCCTGCTTCCTAATGTTTGTATCTGTGGCCAAGGGATTGCAGCAACCCTTCCTTTCCTATTCAAGTCACGGATTTGTAAGCAAGTGGAAGAGTGTGGTTTATACCTAGTGCTTCCCTGGGATATTATAAAAAAAAAAATAAAATAAAAATAACACGTGCCTAAAGATGATACAGTGATTTTACAGACCTGACAGGTATGTCACACAATTCTCACCTATAATTTTCATGATGTTTTACTTCTTTGTCTAGAATAGGCTTATTTGGGATTTTGCTGTCTCACTGAAGGTCCTCTCTCAAAATCTGGTTATGCAATTTGTGCAGTTGTGTAATTGATATCTGCAGTTTTTTAATGAGGATTATGGGAAATATCACCCATTTGGAAAGTTCAAACATTCCTTACCTCCATACCTGTGTGTCCACACTTTTGGCTTCTTGGAAGCATAGGAAGTAGAAGACTTACGGCCACACATTCAATACAGAATCACAAATGAAACAACAAGCAAAAGGGAGATCCCTGAAAATTTTTACTGATATCTTCCACCACAGGAATTGAAAGCAATCGTGATGTAATCCCTAGGTATCACCAGGGCCTGAGGATTGGACACTCCTCAAAGCCCCTGATGAGGTAATTTCTTAATTAGAGTTCAATGACTTTTTCCACACATGATCATAATATTTGGATGCTCTGGGTTGCCAAGGTGGGCTTCTCCCCTGAGCTCAAATATTGGAGTCAAGGCTGAGCAACAGTAAGACAACCTCAGCCCCAAATTCCCACCCCGTTTCTCCTGAAATAGAAAAAGTATTTCTCTGATGACTAAAGATGATTAATTAAAAAAAAAAATTGAAAGAAAAAGTAGTCAAGGGCTGTGTGCCTTGCCCATGGTTTCATCTATTCCAGAGAACATGTTCCATCTTCACCCATGTAAACATGGACGACGTAAAGTCATCATTTTTATAAGGCTGCATAAGATTCCATGGTGTACATATGCCACAGTTTATTAATCCATTCATGTGTCAAAGGGCTTGGTTTCTTCCATGACTTAGCAATTCTGAAATGATCTGCAATAAACATTCTGGTGCAAATATCATTGTTATACCGTGATTTTTGTTCCTCTAGATATATACCTAATAGAGGCATTGAATGATTGAATGTCAGGTCTATTTTTATATTCCTAGGCGATCTCCAAACATCTACCCAAAAGAAATAGATGTGGGTTTCCACAGCAGTGCAGAAGTGTTCCCTTTATTCCACATACATGCCAAAATCTTTGGTTTGGGGATTTTTTAATGTGGACCATTTTTACTGGAGTTATATGATATGTCAAAGTGGTTTTGATTGCATTTTTGTGAATATTAAGGAGGGAGGGCATTTTTCCATGAGTCTGTATGCTATGCACCAGTCTTCTTCAGAGAAATTTCTCTTCATGTCCCTTGCCCACACTAAGATAGGATCATTTATTCTTCTCTTGTTAATACATTTGAGTTGTCTGTGGATTCTGGTTATTAAACATTTGTCAGAGACATAAGTGCAAATATCATTCCCCATTCTGAAGGCTGTCTGCTTGCTTTACTTACTATATTCTTGACTTTGCAGAAGCTTTTTAGTTTAATCAGATCCCACTAATGTATTTTCGGTGCAAATTCAATTGGCCAGGGGGCCTTCTCATAAAATATTTACACAGGCCGATTTTTTTCACATTTTCCCTGCATTTTCTTCTAGTGTTTTTATAGTTTCCTGTCCTAAATTTAAATCTTTAACCCAGTGATAGTGTATCATAGCTAGTAGTGAAAGTTCGGGTCCAGGTCACTAGCCAGTTCAACGCAGCACCATTTGTTAAATAAGGAGTCTTTTCCCCACTAAATATTTTTTATTTTATTTTATTTTATTTTTTGTAGAGACAGAGTCTCACTTTATACCCCTCGGTAGAGTGCCGTGGCATCACACAGCTCACAGCAACCTCTGACTCCTGGGCTTAAGTGATTCTCTTGCCTCAGCCTCCCGAGAAGCTGGGACTACAGGCGCCCGCCACAACGCCCGGCTATTTTTTGGTTGCAGTTCGGCCGGGGCCGGGTTTGAATCCGCCACCCTCGGTATATGGGGCTGGCGCCTTACCGACTGAGCCACAGGCGCCACCCACTCCACTAAATATTTTTAATTAGCTTATCAGAGATCAAATGATGTTAACCGGCTGGGTTCATCTCTTGGATCTCTATTTGGTTCTTCCATACATCTAAATCTCTGTTTATGTGCCAGTATCATGTTGTTTTGATCATTATCAATTTTTTCTAGTATAGACTGACGTCTGATAACGTAATTCCTCCTGCTTTGTTTTTATTTCTGAGTAATGTCTTGGCTATTCGAGGTTTTTTTCTGATTCCATATAAAACGAAGTATTTTTTTTTCAAGATCTTTAAAGTATGACAGGGAAGTTTTAATAGGGATCGAGTTTAAATTATAAATTGCTTTGGTAGTATGGACATTTTAACAATGTGGATTCTTTGGGCGGTGCCTGTGGCTCAAGGAGTAGGGCGCCGGTCCCATATGCCGGAGGTGGCGGGTTCAAACCTAGCCCTGGCCAAAAAAAAAAAAAAAAAACAAAGACAATGTGGATTCTTCCCAGCCATGAGCATTGTATGTTTTTCTATTTGTTAACATTTTCAGCCATTTCTTTCCTTAGAGTTTCACAGTTCTCTTTATAGAGATCTTTCACGTCCTTTGTTAGAGAAATTCCCAAATATTTCATCTTCTTTGGCACTACTGTGATTGGGATAGTGTTCTTTTTTTTTTTTTTTTGTAGAGACAGAGTTTCACTGTACCGCCCTCGGGTAGAGTGCCGTGGAGTCACATGGCTCACAGCAACCTCTAACTCTCGGGCTTACGCGATTCTCTTGCCTCAGCCTAGTGTTCTTAACTGTTTTTTCAACTTTACTATTGTTGGTATATATAAAGGCTACCGATTTATGAATGTTGATTTGGTAACCTGAGACACTGCTGTATTCCCTGATCACTTCTAAGAGTTTTGTAATAGATTCCCTAGTGTTTTCCAGATATACAATCATATCATCTGCGAAGAGAGAAAGTTTGATCTCTTCTGACCATACAGAGATACCCTGGATCGCCTTTTCTTCTCTAATTGCAGTGGCTAAAGCTTCCATTACAATGTTCAAGAGCAATGGAGACAATGGGCAGCCTTGTCTGGTTCCTGATCTGAGAAGAAATGATTCCAATTTAACTCCATTCAATATGATATTGCCTGTAGGTTTGCTGTAGATGTTCTCTATCAGTTTAAGAAATGTCCCTTCTATACCGATTTACTTAAGTGTTCTGATCATGAAGGGATGCTGGATATGATCAAAAGCTTTCTCTGCATCAATTGAGAGAATCATATGGTCCTTGTTTTTTAATTTGTTTATGTGCTGAATTACATTTACAGATTTCAATTTACGTATATTGAACCAGCCTTGAGATCCTGGGATAAAACCGACTTGGTCATGATGTATAATTTGTTTGATGTGTTGCTGGATTCTGTTTGTTAGGTTCTTGTTGAATATTTTTGCATCTATATTCATTAGTGGTATTGGTCTATAATTTTCTTTTCTTGTTGGGTCTTTTCCTGGTTTGGGGATCAGGGTGATGTTTGCTTCATAGAACGTGTTGGGTAGTCTTCCTTCTTTTTCTACATTTTGGAACATGTTGAATAATATAGGTACTAATTCCTCTTTAAAGGTTAGGTAGAATTCTGATGTGAAACCATCTGGCCCCGGGCTTTTCTTTTTAGGGAGGTTTGTATGGTTGATGCTATTTCTAAACTTGATATGGGCCTGTTCAACATTTCCACTTGATTCTGCCTAAGTCTTGGGAGGTGACATGCTTCCAAGTATCGGTCAATTTCCTTCAGATTTTCATATTTCTGAGAATAAAGTTTCTCGTAATATTCATTAAAGATTTTTTGGATTTCTGAGGAGTCTTTGGTTATCTCGTCTTTGTCGTTTCTGATTGAGGAGATTACAGATTTTACTCTTTTTTTCCTGATTAGGTTGGCCAAAGGTTTATCTATTTTATTGAGCTTTTCGAAAAACCAGCTTTTTGACTTATTGATCTGTTGTATTATTCTTTTGTTTTCAATTTCATTTAATTCTGCTCCAATTTTGGTTATTTATTTTCTTCTACTGGGTTTGGGGTTGGAATGTTCTTCCTTTTCCAGTTGCTTGAGATGTCCCGTTAAGTTGTTAACTTCCTCTCTTTCCGCTCTCTTGAGGAAGGCTTGCAGTGCTATGAATCTCCATCTTAGAACTGCCTTTGCGGTGTCACAGAGGTTCTGGTAGTTCATGTATTCATTGTAGTTTTATTCTAAAAAGTTGGCAATTTCTTTCTTAATCTCATTTCAGACCCAGCTATCATTCAGCATAAGGTTATGTAACTTCCATGTTTTCGTATGAGTATTCAGATTCCTGTTGTTACTCAGCTCAAGTTTTATTCCATGATGGTCCAAGAAGATACATGGAATAATTTATATTCCTTTAAATTTACTGAGGTTAGACTTGTGACCTAAGATGTGATCGATTTTGCAGTAAGTTCCGTGGGCTGATTAGAAGTATGTGCATTCAGTTTTGTTGGGATGAAATGTTCTGTAGATGTCTGCTAAATCCAAATGTTGGATGGTGAGGTTTAAATGTAAGATTTCTTTGCTCAGCTTCTTGTTGGAAGATCTATCCAACACAGCCAAAGGAGTGTTGAAATCCCCTACTATTATAGAGCTGGAGGAAATCAAGTTGCTCATGTCTGTTAGAGTTTCTTTTATGAATTGAGGTGCATTCTGGTTGGATTCATAGATATTAATAATTGGAATCTCATCATATTGAGTATTACCCTTAACAAATATGAAGTGACCATTCTTGTCCTTCCTTACTTTTGTTGGTTTAAAGCCTATTTTATCTGTAAATAAAATTGCAGCACCTGCTTTTTTTTTTCTTTTTATTACAGTTTGCCTGAAATCTGAATGACCATCCTTTCACCCTGAGTCTGTATTTGTCTTTTAAGTTAAGATGTGACTCTTGTATGCAAAACAATTATCTGGCCTCAGTTTTGTGCCTATGCCTAACCTATGCCTCTATAGAAAACAGTTTAAGCCGTTCATATTAATGGAGACTATTGATAATTTCTGGTGAAATTTTGGGTATCGAGTTTTTCAAAAGTCCAGTGGACATTTTTAATCCTTTCGCCAGTGTGGAAATTGGAGTTTGATCCTAAGTTTCTGAGTGAGTTTACTTTTGTGGTATAGGATTGGGTTGGTCATTATGGAAGACAGGTCTGAGAATATCCTGAGGAGCTGGTTTGGTTATGGCAAATTTCTTCAACATATGAATATCATTAAAGTATTTAATTTCTCCATCATAAATGAAACTCAGTTTAGCTGGATACAAGATCCGGGGTTGAAAGTTATTTTGCTTTAGGAGATTAAAAGTTGGTGACCACCCACTTCTTGCTTGAAAAGTTTCAGCAGAGAGATCTGAAGTCATTCCAATAGTCTTCCCTTTGAAGGTAATGGTTTTCTTTCTTCTGGCAGCTTTGAGAATTTTCTCCTTCATATTAACTTTAGTGAAGTTAATTCTGATATGCCTGGGGTATGTCTTATTGGGGTTCAGTCGTGTTGGGGTTCTGAAGCTCTCTGCTATCTGAATTTCAGAATCTCTAAGCATGTCTGGAAAATTCTATTTTATAATTTCATGCAGAAGGGCCTCTGTGCCCAGCGAGGCCACTTCATCTGTTTCAGGAACTCCAATGATTCAGATATTAGCCTTCTTTGAATTATCCCAGAGCTTTCTGGGAGAATGATCTGTTTTTGCTCTCCATTTCTCTTCCTCTTTGAGAGTTTGGGAGCATTCAAAGGCTTTATCTTCAATGTCAAAAATCATTTCTTCTGCTTGCTCCATTCTGTTGCTGAGGGATTCTACTGTATTTTTCATATCTTTGAGGGCTGCAAATTCTTGCTTCAGTGTGTCTACGTCTTTGGTGGTTTTGTCTTTAAATTCGTTAAATTCTTGAGACAACTTTTGAATTTCTCCTCAAATTCCTAAATCCACTTTATTAACCTTGTCTGTAATCCAAATTCTGAATTTGATTTCTGACATCTAAGCCTGTTGTTAATGAATGGGATCTTCAATTACATCGGCCATATCTTTCCTTGGCGGGGGGTGGTTGATCTATTGTGGTTAGTCATGTTACCAGAGTTTTTCCACTGATTCCACCCCATGGTTGTTTTACTCCATTTGATTTTTTCCCCTGGGGCTTTGTCGAGGGCATGTACAGTGTTGTGGCCTGATAAACTGGGGCCCTGTCTTGTGTGGTGGGGCTAAGTGGTTCTGTCTTGTTTTCAGCTGGGGTCTGTTGCACCCTAGTGAAACAGATACTCTGGATTGAAGTGTCAGCTTTGGAGAAATATCAGCAATTAAGACACCCTGCCTCCCACAGCAAACAATTGGAAAAGGAAAATCAAACCTTCCTACCACCATGCACCCAGGGCACCACCTGATTTGTCCTCAGGCGACTGGTTTATTTCAAAAGGTCAAAATCAATTGTCTCAGTCTGCACTTGTCTCAGGTGAGAGAGTTTAAGAAGTCTCTAGGAACTGGATCACGGAGGTCTGGTGACTACTCTGGTGTGGCTTGTTCCAGTGCTGTGTGGAGTCAGGATGAGCCACCCAGCCAATAGATCAGTCTCGGAAGATTGATGCCTCCTTCCCCACCTTGCACCACTGTCACACTCAAGCACTGATAGCCCTACAGTTGGCTGACCCAGTTGCCTGTATTGAACTGATACTCCAGAAGTTTGCACCTGCCTGAATCACAAGTTAGTCTGCCATGCCGCTGCACTCTCCCTCTCTCTAGCAGGAGGAGGTGAGGCCTGACAACCTCGGGCACTTGATGAAGGTTGGGGGTTTTTCACTCAGGTCCTGTCTCGCCCCTGATTAATGTTACTGACAGAACAGAACAACTTTGCAGCTCCCCTACAGAAGAGAAGCTGAATTGAGTTCCAAATAAGCTTGTCTTTGCTGCTTTATTGTCTATAGGCTGACAATCCCCTGAGGGCCAGGTGTGTCTTAGGTTCAGTAAAGTGGACCTCTGGGTCAGCCCCACCCTGGGAGTTTCACCGGTTTGCAAGTTGGTGTTGCCTCAGGCAAATCCTATACTCTCAGTCTCTGGATTCCCAGGGAGACAGGGGATGTGGCTTCAGAATACTCGCTAGTGACCGGTACTGCTACCAAAATAGGGCTGCTGTTTTATGCCTCAGGGAACCGCTGCTGCTGTGTAGCTCCCTTCCGGCCAACCATCCTCTGTCCGCTCCCACCCCCCAGAGTATGCACCAACTGGCTGCAGCCCCGGCACTGTCCGCACTCCTAGAGGAATCGCCCAAGAGTCTGGACCCCTGGGGGACAGGCCTCCAGATCTCAGAGCGAGAGTGGTGGGGAGTGCTGGGAGCCCAGGGTTGCAGGCAGAGAACACACACAGTTCCACGCAGTTTTGTGCCTGGCCGTATTGTCGCCAAAAGACAACTGCCACACTGTGCCTCAGGGATCCACCACTCTGGTGCAGCTCCCTCTCAGCCGACCATCCTCTCTTCACTCCTGTGCCCCGGAGCCAGCGCCAACCAGCTGCAGTCTAGGCACCATCCATACTCCTTGAGAAATCACCCAAGACTCTGAACTCTTGGAGGACTGGCCTTCAGACATCAGTGTGAGTGGAGGGGAGCGCTGGGAGCTCAGAATCCCAGTTAGAGACTATATACAGTTTTATGCCTGGCAGGAAGATACAGTGGCATCCTAGTAGGGGAGGTAGGTCCAGTTTTTAGAGGGTCTCTCCCGTGGAGTGTAGTGGGAGGACCTTTGAAATCTGCCTGATTGTTTGTCGCGCACTCTGAGCCATTATCATGGGGGAGGGGACTCCCGTCTGCTTGGTGATGGATTTTGTACATTTTGTTTGTATCCTTGTGGTCACAGCTCACCTCAGCGGGGTTGACGTGCATTCTTCAAACTTCTCTCTTGCTGCAGCTCAAATCCACCAGGTAATTTGCTAAATTTTTGTCCTTTAACTCTCCTTCTGGGTGGGAGCTTCTGTGGAAAGCTGGCTTCAGTCAGCCATCTCATCTCCTCCCCCCATCTTTAAATTCATTTAATTCTTGAGACTACTTTTGAAATGCTACTTAAATTTCTATTTCCAACTTTACCTCCATTCTCTTAATCTTGTTTGCCATCCTAATTATGAATTTGATTTTTGCTATCTCAGTAATGTGTTTATGAATTGGATCTTCTGTTGTGTACACCTTGTTGTTCCTTGGGTGAGTTGATCTACTCTGATGATTTATGTTGCCAGTTTTTTTACATTGATTTTTTTCCCATAATTATTTTTCACTATTTGGTTATATGAGCATATAACTTGAAATTGGGTTGGGGTGTGCCTATAGCTGGGAATGTTGACAGCAGCTTTTCCCATACATGTTTCCTAAGGATCCATACTTTACTATGGCCTGAGACACTGAGGATCTGCTTGGTGTGGTGGGGATAAGTGGCTCTGTCTTGTTTTCATATGGTCTCATTCAAATCCTAGTGAATCAGCAACTCTTGCTTGAAGTCTCAGCTGTGGAGAAATACCAGCAACTAAGATATCCTGCCACCCCCAGGCAATAACTAGAAAAGAAAATCAAACCTTCCCACAACAACACAACCAGGGTACAACCTTGGATGATCCACAGGTGATTGGCCAAGGTCAATGGTACCAAATCAATTCTCTAGTCAGCAGACAGTCTCAAGTGGGAGAGTTGAATAGGTTTCCAGCAACTAGATATCAGGCATCTGCTGACAGGACTATGACTCAATCTGGTGCTCCATGGAGTCATAAGGGCCCACACAGCAAAAAAAATTAGTCTGGGATGGTGATGGTTCCTTCTCCAAATTGCACCACTGTTACACCCAGTCACTGGTAACCCTACAGGGTTGACACAATTCCCTCCAATGAGCACATGCTCGTGGGGATTGCAATTGACTGAGTCACAGGGAGATTTAGGTATTCTTGGCCAGGCTGCTGCACTCTTCCAACAGCCTGTAGGGGGAACTGAAGCCTGACAAACTTGGGTGCTTAATGGATGCTAGGGAGCTTACACAGTTCCAGATCCATCCCACATTGATGTTGGTGCCACTTATATTATTGTAGAATTAGATTTTCTGTTTTAGCTATACTCTCCTGTGAACCAGGCATTCTTTGAGTTCATGTAATCTGTGACTGCCACCCAGTGCCAGTGCCACTGCACCAATTCTCATAGGGCTGGCATCTCATGTTCTGCTTCACTCTGTGTTGGGTCAGGCACAGTTAGAGCTCGCTAACAGGTCTGAGTTTCTGCCCCTCCCTGTGCTGGTGCTGCTGCTGCTGACATGCCTGATTTTTTCTCTGGGGGCCGGTTACACCTTGGGTTCACAAAACCAGCAATTCTGAATCAGTCATGCCCAGAATGTATGCCACCTCTGCAGGTGTGTGAATTCTATTCTCCATCCCTGCAGCACCCCTACCCAGGAAGGTACTACCACAAGCATACATTTTGCAAAGGAGGCCTACATTTGCATCCCGGTTCTGTTCTTCCAGTGACTGCAATAGACGCATAGGCCCTGTTCCCTCTGATTGCTAAGAAAGGTGTGAAGTGTCTCACTAAAGTATCCCCTGGCCTTTGAGCCCTATTATTTCCACTACTGTTCTCTTTGTCACTCTGCCACATGGAATTGCTTCCCCCTATTTCTTATGGCTCCCTCACCTCACAGTTCCAGATTTACACCCATGCCACAGAACCAGCACAGACCTGGAACATCCCAAGAACCATCCATGCCTAATGAGAAAAAGTTCAAGAGCCTGGAATCCGTGGCGGATAGTCTTTCAGACCTTGGAGTGGGTTTGGATGGGAGTGCTGAGAGCTCAGAATTCTGTGAGAGTCTATTTTCATTTTTATGCCTAGTGAGAGAGTACCATGGTGCACTAGTGTTTGCTCTCTGGGGAATGAGTTGTAGAATTAAGAGGTTCTCTCTGGAGAATAAGTTCTGGAATTTAGAGGTTGTTCGTCATGGTATAAAATTAGAAGTGATGTGAACTTCGCTGGCTTGTTTGTAAAAAGTATACTTCCAACCATTCACCTGGTGTAAGGGACTCCTGTTAGTTTGGCGATGTATTTTCTACCTATTCTTTGTTTACTTGGGGTTGCAATTTGCCTCAGCAGGGGAGATGTGAGCTGTTTAACTTTCTCCCTTGACTCAGCTCAAAAGCATCATCTTACTTGCTAAATTTCTGTCCTTTAACTCCCCTTCTGTATGGCAGCCTCTGTAGAAAACTGGCTCCAATTGGAGTCTTGCCTCCGCTTTCCTTTTTCACCTTTCATAAAGATTATGATGTTCATTCCTGTTGTAATATAAATGTTCACTTCATTCTTTTCATTGTTAAAAATATTCATTGTGGGGGTGGCGCCTGTGGCTCATTTGGTAAGGTGCCGGCCCCATATACCGAGGGTGGCGGGTTCAAACCCGGCCTCGGCTGAACTGCAACCAAAAAATAGCTGGGCATTGTGGCAGGCGCCTGTAGTCCCAGCTACTTGGGAGGCTGAGGCAAAAGAATCACTTAAGCCCAGGAGTTGGAGGTTGCTGTGAGGTGTGTGATGCCACGGCACTCTACCAAGGGCCATAAAGTGAGACTCTGTCTCTACAAAAAAAAAAAAAAAAAAAGGTTCATTACGTGAATATAGTACATTATATGTATCCAATCATCTATATTTCTCATTAGTAGTCCTGAAGACTTTCTCTTCTAATCTAAAAATTTTTAAATATTTTATCAAAATATGTTGTCTATATCAAATCTTTTTTCTTTTTCTGATAAGATCCTCAAGTGTGTGTGTGTGTTTTAACTGAGTATATTAATATAGTGGGGTGTTTTTTATGTTTTATTTTTTTTATTAACTCATATATGTAATGCATATATTTGTGTCATTGTGAGATTCAATGTGTTGATTATTTCTACAAATTGGAGAGGTTCCATCCTAGTAAATAACACAGATTTCAAATCATTTATTATTAATAATAATAAGATATTTGTGTTCATTACTTGATAGATTTGATGTGTAACCCTGCAATATGTTTCATAGGTGAGGTGAAATAGTTGATTTACTTATATTGAGACAAAGTAGAAATCCTGATCATAAATTCATTTGGGAAACTTGTATACAATATTTTATATGCTACCAGACTTTTCCTGCATAGTATATATTTTTATATATATAATACATCCCCTATAGGGTCTTGACGAAAAACTTCTCTGAAGAAGACAGGCACACGGCATACAGACATATGAAAAAACACTCATCAGCTTCAATCATCAGAGAAATGCAAATCAAAGTTACCTTGAGATACCTTGAGATCTAACTCCAGTAAGATTGGCCCATATCACAAAATCCCAAGATCAGAGATTTGGAATGGATGTGGATAAAAGGGAACACTTCTACACTGCTGGTGGGAATGCAAATTAATACATTCTTCCTGTAAAGATGTTTGCAGAACACTTAGAGATCTAAAAATAGATATGACATTCAATCCTATAATTTTTCTACTACG
Organism: Nycticebus coucang; assembly: GCF_027406575.1. Lineage (NCBI taxonomy): Eukaryota > Metazoa > Chordata > Mammalia > Primates > Lorisidae > Nycticebus > Nycticebus coucang. The sequence goes on from NC_069805.1 coordinate 10,671,111, forward strand.
TATATACCCAGAAGACCAAAAATCACATTATAACAAAGATATTTGTGCCAGAATGTTTATTGCAGCCCAATTCACAATTAATGAGTCCAGGGAAAAGCCCGGGTGCCCATCGATCCATGAATGGATCAATAAATTTTGGTATATGTACACCATGGAACATTACGCAGCTTTAAAGAAAGATGGAGACTTTATCTCTTTCATGTTTACATGGATGGAGTTGGAACATATTTTTCTTACTAAAGTATCTCAAGAATGGAAGAAAAGGTATCCAATGTACTCAGCCCTACTATGAAACTAATTTATGGCTTTCTTAGGAAAGCTATAACCTAGTTATAACCTAAGAATATGGTGAATGGGTAGAGGGGTGGAGAAGTAGGGCAGAGGGAGGGTTATTGGTGGGATTACACCTGCGGTGCATTTTACAAAGGTACATATCAAACTTAGTGAATTCAGAATATGATTCTCTTAACACAATAACTAAGAAAATTCCAGGAATGCTATGTTAACCAGTGTGATGAAAATGTGTCAAACTGTTTATAAAACCAGCGCATGATGCTCCATGAGCGCATTAATGTACACAGCTATGATCTAATACTAATATATTTATTTTTTTATATACATCCCTTGTAGATTTGACCCTGAATTTCTTCTTTTGTCACAGAAATATACAATAGTTGGGCAGTGAATGTGGCTCACTGGGTTTGGCACTAGTCCCATATACTGACGGTAGTGGGTTCAAGTCAGGCAAAGCCAAACTACAACAAAAATATAGCCGGTAATTTTGGTGGGCAACTGTAGTCTCAACTTGAGGGGCTCTGGAAAGCGAAACACCTAGTCCAGGGTTTGAAGTTTTATGTAAGTTGTGTGAAACCATGGCACTCCAATGAGTGTAATATTGTGAGACTCTGTCAGTATAAAAAATAAAAATACATTGGTACAATCATAGCTTAAGGCAATGCAAGCTGCTAAGATAAAGTGATCCTCCTGAGTTTATGCTTCTTAGCAGCTGAGAGTAAAGGCTCATGAATACTCCTGGGGAAGTATTTCACTTATCTCTTTGGATAGGTGTTTTCTTACTATGTTTCTAAGTCTGTTGTGAAAGTCGGTAGCTTCCAAGTATCTTTCTACCTCAGCCTCCGAAATGGCTGGGATTATAGGTGTGAGCTATGGTGTTCATTTATGCTTATGTTTTGGTGAAAGTTTTACTCTATTTTCCTCAGAGATAAAAGCCTGCAGATAAAAAAATAACTCTATTCAAATTAATTTACACACTCCACAATTCACCCATTTTAAGTATAGAGTTCATGACTACACATTCAGGTAACACTTGTATAGTTTGTTTTTTACTAGAGAAGTTTCCCTTATGGTTTATAGGGAGGGATAGAGGTAAGAAGGAAAGAAAGAAAAGAATGGATAGAGAAGGCTAATGAGAGAGAGAGGCTGTCTGTGAATGGAGGGCTAAGGTTCCTTGTTCAAACACCTGAGGGACAATAGGGGAAGTGAGCAAAAAAGGCCACTTAGTATCTTTGACCAGAATTCTTTATGTATCCCAGGATATTACAGGATGAAGTCACTACATAGTCACCTTGGATGACATCAAAATGTGTGTTGACCTATGTTAGCATGTTAAGCTTATCCTTATTTCTGCTAAGAATGTGGAGTGAATTTCTGAGTTTTTTTTTGTTTGTTTGTTTTGTATTTTTTTGGCCGGGGCTAGGTTTGAACCCACCACCTCCAGCACATGGGACGGGCGCCCTACTCCTTGAGCCACAGGCGCCGCCCAGAGTGGGTTATTTTTTATCCACACTTAATTTCTGCTTCCAGTGGTTTACTTGTGTATCTGCCAAAGGGATTCAACAACCCTTCCTTTCTTTTCACGTCATGGGTTTGTTAGCAAGTGGAATAGTAAAGTTTATACCGAGTGCTATACTGGGATTATTATAGAACATGACCCACGCCAAAAGATCAGACAATGATTTCACAGCCTGACGAGTACTTCATACAATTCTCAGTTCTACTTTTCCTATGATTTCACTTTGCTCTCTAGAATAGGCTTGTTTTTCAAAGTAGATGTGTCACTGAAGTTCCTCTCTTGAAATCTAGTTAGACAATGTTTCCAGTAGTGTACTGCATGCCTGTATTATTTATTATTATCATGGTAAATATCATCCTATCTTGAAAATTCCAATGTTTTTGAACTCCGGGCCGGGTGTGTCCAAACTTTGGATTCTTGGCCACATAAGAAGTAGAAAAGTTATGCTTGGCCACATGCTCAATACTCAATCACTAATGAAACCTGAGAAGCAAAAAAGAGAAGTGGGCACAATTGTAATATCTACCACTGTGGATATGCAAAACCGTTCTGATATATTCCCCATGATTCATTGGGGCCAGAGAATTGGACTCTCCAATTCTTAAGTTCATTTCTTTAGTAAAGATCAATGACTTTTGACATGCATGAGTACAAAATTTTGTTGCCTTAGGAGGCCGAGGTGGGTTGATCCCCTGAGCTCTGTGGTTGGAAACAAGGCTGAGTAAAGCAAGATTCCTCAGCCCTGATCACACACCCAATATGTACTGAATTAGGAAATGTTGTCAACTGTGTGGGCTTTCATTTATTTCTAGCTATTCCAGAGGCTGAGGCAGGAGGATCTCTTCAACCCAAGAGTTAGATGTTGCTGTGTGCTAGTCTGATGCCATGATACTCTAGCCTCAGTAAGAGAGTGAATGTATGCCTCATGAAAAATAATGAAAGATCGAAAGAAAGAAAGAAAGAAAAAGAAAAAAAAATGCTAGGCACAGATTTCAAAGGCCAATGTGTGATGAATGGTGAGTAGGCAGATAGAACATGCAAATACATAAAGGAGGAGATTTATTCTGGCCCCCAGGGGGCAGAAAAATTAGTCATGACAAATGAGTTTGGGTTTGGTTTGTTAGGATATTGCCAGTTGATATGATGTGTAGGGATTCTCTAGGGATAACTGGTCCCTGGCCTTGGACTGATCGTGAGAAGGGAAAATTAGGGCTGATTGAAGAAGCCCAACATAAGCGGATTTAATACTCTGCATTTTTAGTGTGCATATGAAAAACCTGATTTGCGTCAAGAATTCACTGTGTGGGAAGTTTCTAGTGACTACAAGAACCTAGGATAATAAAGAGTCAGAGTTACATAAAATCTAAAGTTGTGATTAATAAAGTTTGTAGGAAAACAATTTTTCTGAGAGAATAATTTCTCTAGTTGACATCTAATCTAAGGGAAAATTTTCAACTCTAGATCCATTGTCAAAAGTAAAAATGAGGGGTAAATTCTTTACCTGTTTTTTTGTCTACTTATGTATTGAGACAAGGCCTCATTCTTTTGCCCTCGGTAGACTACCCTATATCATAGCTCACAACAATCTTCAACTGTTGTCATCAAGTGAACCTATTCCCTCAGCTAAGACTCAAGGCACCTCCATAAGTTCTAGCCATTTTTCACTAATCAGAGATGGGAATCTCACTAGTGCTCAGGCTTGTCTTCAATTCAGAAGCTCAGACAATCCAACTGGCTTTGCCTACAAAATTGCCATGTGGACAAGCATAAAACACCACCACTTGCTACCAACTATAGTTTGAAAACTACCCCAACTTCAAGGGCTGAGGCAATATTATCTGTTGACCCAAGATTTTGAGATTCCCTTTGGCTATGTTGAAGTCAGGATACTCTATTGAGTGGGAAGGAGTCAGATGCTGTCTTATGGAACATGAAAATGACAACATGGTTAGAATGGAAAATGTGCCTTTCATGTCAATTCATGGTAACCTGCGTGTGAGCAGGGATAGTGGGTTGACTATCTCTCAAGTTCTCAGATGAGATGCATACTTCTTATGCTGTGAGCCTTTTGGGCACTTCAAGTTTTGGAAAACATTGTCAAGTAGCTTCATTGAAAAATGTAGTTCACCCTTTGAAAGTGTACAGTTCTGTGTTTCTTAGAATAGACATATAATTGTACAGCTCTCTTAACAATCTAATTTTAAAATTTTGTCTTCTCCCCTCCTACAAATAATGTCAATACCCACTATTAATCTCTTTCATCTTTCCCACCACCCTCACCCACCTGACGCCTCCTCCTTTGTCTTTATGTTTTCTTCTGAGTTCAGTCATGCTCTGCGTGGTCTTTTGTAAGTGGCCTGGTTCCTTTATCATAATGATTGTAAGGGTCATTCCTATTTTAACAAAAATGTGCATTTCCCAACTTTTGATTGCTGAGAAATATTCCATCTTCTGACTATAGCATATTATGTATATATTCAATCATCTGTAAATCCCTTTGGTAGTCCTGAAGAGGTTCCCTTCTCATCTAAGATTTTTAAAAGATTTTATCAAGAAGATATGTGGTCTCTGTCAAAATCTTTTTCTGCGTCTCTTGACGCAAATGTGGTTTTTCTTGTTGATTCTATTAATGTGGTTTAATGTGGTTTGTTGTATTAGTTGATCTTCCCATATTCAGCTAGACTGTCAGTCTTGGTAATAAATCCCATTTGGGATACTTGTATAAAATATACTATATGCTACTGGAATTTTCTTGCATGTATACAGTGTATCTTTTACAGATCGGATGATGATGCGTTTACTCCTTTGCCCCATAAGAATATATTTTAATCATCCTAATCAAGGCTTTTCAAGCTGCCAACCTCAAGTGATCCTCTTGAGATTATCCATCTCAGCAACTGAGAATTCAATCTGGTAACACCACTGTAGGAGACGTTTTTCACTTATTGCTTGGAAATTGGGGTCTTACTATGTTGCTCAGTCCAGTCTTAAAAACCTTACCTGCCAATGATCTTTCTGCCTCAGTCTCTAAATTTGCTGGTAGTATAGGTGTGAGCTATTGTGCTCATCCATGCTTATGTTTTGTAAAGATTTTGTGTATTTTCTTCATAGATAACAGCCCATAGATTAGAAAATCAAAAGTCTCCTCAGCTTTCTCTTGTGCTTGGAGGAAATCCAAGAATTTCAGGAGGCTGCCAGTGCCTGGTTAGAGGTATGAAGAGGCAGCCAAGCAGTCTGGCTACCACAGAGAGTAGTGGCTGAAGGTTCAAGCTCTGCTTGGCACAGAGAGATCAGCATTAACATTCGCTTGTTCTCTGCATAGTGTGGTACAAAGCCACAAAGAGGTATCCTTCCCTATGGCTGAGAAAAGGAGCAAAATGGTGGCCAAGTAACAGCTTCTGTGGTACCAGGTGCAATAAGATTGAAGAGAGAAGACTCCAGGCATCTCTGACTGGTGTGTTCTGGCCAGAAACTATCCTTTTGTGAGTAAGGGAGACATTGAGAGACTTCCAGATACCATGAGGAGGAGAAAAGTGTTGGAAAACTGGCAAGTGGTATACGCATTTGTTAATTCAGAGGATATCCACATCTGTAACCATAGCAACATCAAGACTACAAGCAGTAAAATCCTTACCTGTGGGCTGTTTTGGTATTTTGGGATTTGGCTGCTCAAGTTAATTGGCCTGGGAGATCTTGGGAATGTGTGTGGACAACTTTCTGCATTGTCTGTGGCCCCGAACTGAGACATTGAGCCAGAAAGCTGCTAATATACTTCAGCTGCGTGTTTTCCATACAACTACTTTGGGGAAGCTGCCTCTGTGGGTTGCAGCACTGGAATGGCCAGGAGACCTTGGGTACATAATCCAGTGACTGAGCTGCCCAAAGTCAGGGCCGGAGATCCTGGGGAAGAGCAGAGATCTAAGTATTTGGCAGATTGATTGGCCCTGAGGGACATACAGTGAGGCCTGTTTTGGTACACTGAAAAAGGAGGCAGCCATGCCAGGAGTGATGCCAGAAACAAGTGCTTACTGTGGATAATTTCTGTTTAGCCAAGGTTCACAGGTTAGAGAGTCTTTTAAGGTGGCTGAGGAGACATTTGTTATCTGAGATTTCAGGGCCTGGGAAATCAGAAGAGGCCTTCAGTCTCCAATTTGTACAACTGTGTCAACGTTGTTATTAACATCTCATACCTCAGAAGATCACCTGTGGCCCAGACAATATTAGGAAGATATGTATACTGTTGCTTTTTGTTTTGGGGGGGGGTTGTGATTTTTTTTTTTTATCATTATTCCTTGGCATTTTCCTTTTTCTTCCTTTATTAAAACTTCCTTTTTTTCTCACCCTTTATGCCCCCAGTACTGAGGTTTAAATATAATCTTCCATTTATACATTCTTTAACAAATAGAATTACAGGATTGCCAAAATTTCTGACACCGTTATATAATTTTTCCCAAAATTTTGTCCCATAAATGTTTTTTTTTTTTTTTTTTTTTTTTTTTACTGTTGGAGATTCATTGAGGGTACAATAAGCCAGGTTACACTGATTGCAATTGTTAGGTAAAGTCCCTCTTGCAATCTTATTTTATACTATTTTTGTCTTTCCTGTCTAACTGGTGGATGAGGAGTACTGCATCTGATCAGGCTGGCAAAGAATTTTGGCCTCAAGGCAAACACACAACCCAGCACACCAGAGGTTGGGTTTTTTTAAGATTCGGTCATATTACCATTCTATACACCTATATTACTGTTGCCTCCTACTTTCAGTGCACTTATTCTTATATGTAATATTACATTTTACTCACCCCTCTTTTTTTTTTCCTTACTATTTAAAACTTTTTTCATTCTTACTTTTAAATCTTCTCATTCTTCTGTGCCTGCACCATAAGTACTCATTAGAACTACCATAACAGAGGCACAGTAACTTGATGAGCAAGAAGAAGTGAAAGAAAAGCTAGAGCAAGGAAACATACACATAAAAGCACTCATGAAGATGAATCAGCAGAAAAATTCTGGCACCATGAAATGTCAGTGCACAGCAACCCCTTCAAGGAACTATGAGCAGGGGATTCCATCTATAAAAAAAATGTAACAAATGACAGAAGGGAAATTTAAAATACAGGTGATCAAAAAAAAAAATGAACAAAATTGCTCAGAAAATGAAAAACAGAAAACAATGAAGGAAATTGCTGAGAAAGTGGAAGATAACCATTAGGAAATCCAAAAACAGAATCAAATAAAACATGAACAATATGAAGAATATATAAAAGAAATAGCCGAGCTGAAAGAACTGAAACAGTCAATTAGGGAACTTAAAGATGGAGTAGAAAGTATCAACAACTGACTAGACCATTTTGAAGAAGGAATCTCAGGAGATAAAGCTCCTGACATAACTCAGATAGTTAAGGAGGTAGAAAAGTAGACAGAGAAAGCAGAATATTCACTGTCCAAATTATAGGACTTTATGAAGCTTTCAAACAGATGAGTTATAGGTATCCCAGAATGGAAAGAAGAATGTCCCCAGAGGAATGAAAGCCACTGTAGACAATATTATAAATGAAAATTTCCCAAATATCACCAAAGTTTCTAGCATATTCCCTTCAGAGAGATATTAGTCCCCTGGTGACCTCAATTAAAAATAGAGCTTCTCCAAGACCACTGTGCTAAATCTATCTAAAGTTAAGACAAAAGTAAAGATTTTGCAACCTGTGAGGAGTAAGCACCAAGTGACCTACCTGGGAAAATCTATCAAGATGAATTCGGACTTCTCTAATGATACATTTCAAGCCAAAAGGCAATGGCAATCTAGCTTTAATCTACTTAAACATAGCAATTTCCAGCCCAGAATTCTATATCCCACTAATCCAAGCTTTAAAATTGACAGATAAATCAAACATTTTACTGACATGCAAACATTGAGGAAATTGGCGACAGCAAGACCAGCTTTTGTTCTTGTTAATTTCTGTTCAGAGCATCTGTTTAAAGGAAATAACAACAAATATTTCAACCTGTTCTACACACTGACCATGACAATGGACCTTCAGTGAAGTAAACACCCAGAAAGGACAGAATCTCGCTTCCACAATGATGCAAAAGACAAAACTAAGCAGTGGACTTTCAAAAAATAATATGAATGGAATGCTACCACACTTATCAATCATCTCAACAAATGTCAGTGGATTTCAATTTCCCACTGAAAAGGCATGAATTTGCTGATTGGAATAAAAAACAAGATCCATCTATTAGCTGTCTGCTGGAAACACACCTCATGTGCAAAGACGAATTAAAACCCAGAGCTAAGTGTTGGAATACAATTTTTCAGGCAAAAGGAATCAGAAGAAAGCAGGGGTTGCAATCTTATTTTCAGATAAACGTGGATTTAATGCAAGTAAAGTAGAAAAAACAATGATGGTCACTTCATATTGGCCAAGGGAAAAAATACAACAAGAAGACATTTCATTTCTAAATATCTCTCCAACCAATTTAAATGCTCCCAGATTCTTTAAACAGACCTTGCTTAGCCTGAGAAATATGATATCGTATAACACTATGATAACAGAGAACTTAAACACCCCTGTCTCAGAGCTGGGAAGATCCTCTGAACAGAAATGATATTTGAGATTTAAATGAGACCCAAAAACAACTTTGCTTGATAAATGTATATAGAAAACTCTATCTCAAAGATAAAGAATGTATATTCTTCTCATCATCCTATGGAACATTCTTTAAAATTGATAATATACTATGACACAAAACAAACCTCAACAGAATCAAAAGAATTGAAATTTTACTTTTCATGTTATCAGACAACAAGGCACTAAAATTAGAACTGAACTCCAACAAAGATGTTCAAACTCACACAAAGGCATGAAAGTTAAACAACCTTAAGCTGAATGAAAATTGGGTGCAGGAAGAAATAATAAAGGAACTAATTAACTTGCTTGAGTATAACAACAATAAAGGCACAAGAAACAAAAATCTGTGGGATACAGGAAAGGCAGTCCTGAGAGAAAAATGTATCGCTTTACAACCTACATTTGAAAAACATAAAGAGAGCGCATCAACAAATTCACAAGACATCTTAGGAAATTGGAAAAAGAAGAAAAATATAAACCTAAACACAGAAGAAGAAAAGAAATATCCAAATTTAAATCAGACATGACTTAAACTGAAAAGAAAAGAAATCATTGAGAAAATTAATGAAACAAGGATTTTTTTTTTTTTTTTTTTTTTTTTTTTTGCAGCTTTGGGCCAGGGCTTGGATTGAACACAACACCTCTGATATATGAAACCAGCGCCCTACTTCTTTGAACCATAGGCCCCACCTAAGGAGATTTTTTTGTTTCTTTGTTTTAATAAATAAAATAGATAAACATTCGGCCAGACAAACTAGAAACAAAAAAGTAAAATCTCCACTACCCTCTATGAAAATGATATAGGGAAAATGGTAACTGATGACCCAGAGATACAAGAGATTATTTCTGAATACTACCAGAAACTTTAGGCCCAGAAATTTGAAAATGCGAAGGAAATGGATCAGTATTATAGTCACAGCCTCTCCCCAGACTTAGCCCAGATAAAATAGATCTCCTGAACAGACCAATTTCAAGCACTGAGATCAAAGAAACAATAAAAAACCTCCCAACAAAAAAATGCCCTGGCTTCACAACAGAGTTATGTCAAACATTCAAAAAAGAGATTACTTTTATACTGTAGAAATTATTCCAAAAACAGAAGAGGAAGAAATCTTCCCCAACACTTTCTATAAAGCAAATGTCACCTTGATAACAAAACCAGGAAAATACCAAGCTAAAAGAACGAATTTAAGACCAATTTCACTAATGAATATAGATGCACAAATTCTCAGCAAAATCTTAGCCAATAAATTACCTCCTGGGTGGGAAATAGGGGCTGACAGTTTCTTGCTGTTGCTCAGCCTTGTCTCCAACATGTGAGCTCAGAGATGAGCCCACCTTGGACTCCAAGATCATCCAAATATTGTAGACATGTGTGGCAAAAATCATTGAACTCTAATTAAAAAATGACCTCAACAGGCACTTTGAAGAGTGTCCCTGGTGACACATACAGAATATGTCAGGACTATTTTCAATAGTCTTGGTGGCAGATATCACAACATGCATGAACAGATCTCTTTTTTGATAATCATGTTTCATTATTGAGTATTCAAGGTGTGGCCCTAAAAAATTCTACTTCCTTGGGGTCATGAAGCCAAAATTGTGAACACACCTGAGATGGATGTCATGAATGTTGGAACATTCCAGATAGACTGAAATAGATAGTTTCTGTTTGTGACCACGGATACATTTTTCCTATGATCCTCATAAATAACTGCAGGATGTTTGCTGGACACATTACCTAATTAGATATCAAAAAAGGACCTTCAATGAGACGCCTACCATCTCAAGAAAGCCTATTGATAAGTACAAGTAAGTATTGGATGCCATAGCTGTCAGGTCTATGAAATCACTGTACAATTTTTGGCTTAGCTTCTTGGTCTATAACATCCCAAGGAAGCACTAGGTATGATCACCTCTGACCATATATGTATACAATTGATCATTTTTTTCCTGCCTGATTGCAGTGGCTAAGACTTCAATTACAATGATAAAAAGCACTACGTATACACTACACTCTTCCACTAGCTTAAAAAACTATGTCATGAAATTGAAAGGAAGTGTTGTTGCACTCCATTGGTCACAGATACAAATAAACTTTAGAAAGCAAGAACTTAATACGCAGAAAGGAAACCACACTTTTTTTTTTAACAGTTTAAACCCAATGACAAACCTGGACAGCCACTACACATGCTTACCAGGAATAAAGTTAAGCTTAAAGATAGTGTCCCAGGGCAGTACTCATTTTGATGTCATCCACGGTGACCATGTAGTGATTTAATCCTGTAATATCCTGGGATCCAGGCTTTCCGTAAAATATACTAAGTGGCTTTTTCTGCTCACTTCAACTGGTGTCCCTCAAGTGTTTTAATAAGGACAGGTTTTAGCTCTCCATTTACAGACAGAGAAGTGATCTCCCATTTCTGCCTTGTTGATTCTACTGACAGGTAAAATTCCTGGCATGAGGCTCACACAACAGTTGAGATTTTGTACAAAAGTGCAACTCAAACTAGATCACAGCTGACAAAACTGCATGGAGTCACTTAAGTAAGACAACATTTTTTTTTTTTCCCTTGAGACATCAGTAGAGTGCCATAGTGTAACACAGCTCACAGTAACCAGCAACTTTGGGGCACCAGGCATTCTTTTGTCTCAACCTATCAAGTAGTTTGAACTACAGGCACCCACCACAAAATCTAGGTGTATTTTTTTTGCAGCTTGTCTGGGGCAGGTTTTGGTCTCATCACACTTGCTAAATAGGCCTTGTGCCCTAACCACTTAGCTAAAGACATGGCCTGTTTAACACCTATCCAAAAACATCCACTTTGGAGAAACTTACCAATTTACTATGCATTACTGCAACCTCAATTTGGTAAAAGCTTCAGGGGTCTTAATAATATCTAGTTTGCTTAAACCATCAAGGTAATTCTGTTCTTTTGAGATGATGAAAATGTTGATTGGTTTGTTGCTTTGTATTTGCATGGATGTGAGTCTGGGTATTTTTGAAATACAGTTTCTGTATGTGGCCCCAAATATTCTTTCGTGACCTCAGCCTCGATCTTAGCAACATCAAAGTCCAGGATTCAGGTAATCCTCCTGCCTGAGTTTGCCATGTGGTTAAGACTACAGGTGCCTGTAGCAATGCCTAGATAATTTTTCACTTTTTAATAGAGACTGGGTCTGAAATTTACTCAGTCCATTCTCAGCACCTTCTTGTTCAAGAACACCCATGTCAGCATTCCAGGGGGTTAGGTAATATGCTTGAGCCACCAAGTTTGGTCATGTTGTCTTTCTTGGTTTCCCTTCTTCCGTTCCTCCTGTCGCCTCTCTCTCAGTTTATCTTTCCTTCCTGCAATTGTCTCTCTCTCTCTAATTCACTTAATTTGTTCATTCCTTTCTTGTCTTCATTACGTTTTTCCCTCTATCTTTCTCCTCTAAAAATTAAGGGAAACTTCTCTGGTAAGAAACAAACTATACAAGTGATGCATGAACGTGTAGTCTTGAACTCTGTACTTGAAATGGGTGAATTGGAAGGGTACAAATTATATCTGAATAGAGTTATTATTTTTTAATCTACAGGTTATTATCTGTGAGGAAAATAGAGAAAACATTTCACCAAAATATATGCATAGAAGACCACCATAGATCACATCTGTAATTGCTGCAATATCAGAGGCTCAGGCAGAAAGTTACTGGATGTTAAGAGGTTTCAGACAAGAATGAGAAACATAGTAAGACTTCACTTCTCCACACAATAAGTAAAAAACTTCCCCAGCAGTGGTGGCGTGGGACTGTAGTCTCAGTTGCTGAGAAGCATAAACTCAGGAGGATAACTTCAGTTTACTAGTTTGCATTTCCTTGATCTATGATAGTACCAATGTATTTTTCTGGACCAAAGGAAGAAACACAGTAACCAGTCTTAAGAGAGATACTGTATATCTGAAGGAAAGTGCCGTATCATACAAAATATTTTATACATGTATCCGCAAGGGTATTTATTACCAGGTTTGCGAGTCTAGCTGTATATGGGGAAATCAATAGAGCACACTACCTTAATGGAATGAATAAGAATAACCTTGGTCGCCTCAAGAGGTAAGGGAAAGGCTTTTGACAGAGGGAATATAAAATTATTTAGAAATCTTAGATTCAAAGAAAACATCTTTGAACATGTCAGTAGAAAACGTCTACTGAGTGGATCTGTAGATGACTGGATACATATAAAGTGATATATTCACATGATGTAATAGTTTTCAACAATCAAAGGTAATGAAGTGCACATTTATGTGACAATAAGAATGAACCTTAAAATCATTATGATAAGGGAACAAGACCGCTTTCAAAAGGCCATGTAGAGGAATACTGAACTCAGAATAAAACATTAAGACAAGGCCAATTGTCTTCGAGAAGTAGGGGGCCGGTGTTGGAGGTGGTGGGGAATATGAAAGTGACTGCTGGAAGATATTGGCATTCTTTGTGTAAAGGGGAAGACAAAGTCCTACAATTGGATTGTGATGAAAGCTATACAATTGTGTGACTATACTAAGGAACACAGAATTGTACACTATGAAAGGGTGAACTACTTATTTTAATGAAGGATTTTGAAGACATTTTCCAAAAGTTGAGGGGCTCAAAATTCTCACAGCACAAGAAGGACCCTGATAGTTAGAGACAGTCACCTCTATTTCTATGCTCATACACAGGTTATCATGAATTGACATAGAAGGCACATTGTCTCTTCCTACCAAAGTTATCATTTTCTTTTTCATAGAGACAGAGTCTGACTCTTTTCCACTGGGTAGAGTGCTGGGATATCATTATAGCTATCCGCAATCTAAAATTCCTGACCTTAACAGACATCATTTCCTCAACCTCCTGAGCACCTAGGAGTCCAAGAGACCACCTGCTTCTGCCTTTCACAGTGTTAGGAATACAGGTGTTAGCCACCACCCCAGATCTAGAAGTTTGGATATTTTTCAACTTATAGTTTGTGGACAGCTGTGGGTTTTTATGCCTGCCATTTTGGCAGTTTGGGAGGCACAGTCAGTGGATTGTTTGAGTTTCTTTACTGTTGACCAACCTAAGTGCTAGTGAGATCCCTCTCTCTGAAGAATAAACAAAAGGCTAGATGTTAGGCAGATCACTGTATTCCCAGCTGAGAGAATAGGTTCACTTTATGACAACAATGCATCATGAGCACATGTTCCCTGAGCAATGAACTGAGGGCAACAAAATAAGACTCTGTCTCAATACATAAATGGAGAAAAACATTGGTAAGGAATTTACTCCTCATGTTTACTTTTACCCCTAGATTAGATGTCAACTAGAAAAATTATTCTCTCAGAGGGAAATTACGTTCCTCATATATGTATTAAACAAGCCTTTGGATTTATGTACCTCTATCCCTTTGATATCCTAGATTTTTGTAGTCACTCTAAACTGCCCACATAGTGAATTTTTGACTACAATCGGGTTTTCCTATCATCCTAATGTATCTAGAGTACACATGCCATCTCTTCTGTTAGGGCCAATATCCCCTTGCCCCAATCATTAGGAGGCCAGGAACCAGATAACTCTGGACAATTACTTCACATAAAATCCATTGTGGTGCATCTTACAAGGGTATATCTGAAACTTAGTAAATGTAGAATGTAAATGTCTTATGACAATAACTAAGAAAATGCCAGGAAGGCTATATTAAACAGTGTGATGAAAAAGTGTCAAACGGTATATAAAACCAGTGTATGGTGCCCCATGATTGCATTAATGTACACAGCTATGATTTAATAATAAAAATTAATTGCTAATATCCTAATAAACCAATCCTAAAACCTCTTTTCCTGCCTCATTTTCCTTGCTCCACCCCGGGGTCCACAATAAATCTCCTCTTTTATGCATTCCCCTAATCCATCTGCCAACAGACCTCTCCTCATACTTTGTTTCTTGATATTGTGCCTAGAATATTTTATTTCTTTCCTTCTTTATTTCATTATTTTTAATGAGACATACCCTCATTCTATTGCCCAGGTTAGAGTGTCATGGAATAAGCCTAGCACACAACAAAATCTAACTCTTATGTTGAAGGGATGCTACTGCCACAGCCTCTGGGGTAGTGGGAACTAAAGACAAAGGTCACAGAGCTTGATTAACTTTTCTTTTTCAATAGAAACTGGGCAGAAAAGTATGGTGAAGAGTGTCTTGCTGTTGCTAAGACTTGTCTCCAACATGTGAGCTTAGGGGGCTCAGCACACCTTGGTTTCCAAGACCATCCAATATTGTAGTCATGCATGGCAAAAGCTATTGAACTCAACTTAAGAAATGACCTTATCGGGGCTCTGAGGAATAGCCAATGCTCAGGCCATGGTAACACATAGGAATTATGTTAGGATGGTGGTGGCAGATAGTATCACAATTATCCACAGATCTCTTTTTTGTTAATCACGTTTTATTATTGATTGTGCATTCAATGTGTGGTGAAAAAACAAAACAAAACCAAACAAAAAACTGTTCTATATTCTATGTGGCCAAGAAGCCAAAAGTTTGCACACATGTGGCACAGACATCATGAATGTTGTACCTTTCCAGATAGGCTGACATTTCCCATTATCCTCATAAATAACTGCAGGCATGGAGTGCACTACTGGACACATTGCCAAAACAGATTTTAAGAGACGACCATCAGTGACACCCCTATCATACCAAATAAGCCAATTTTAGAGAAAGAAGTAAAACATCACAAAAAGTACAGGTGCGAATTGTGTGACATACCTGTCATGTCTGTTAAATCACAGTCCAATATTTGGACACATCTTCTTGATCTAGAACATCCCAGAGATCCCTAGGTATAAACCACACTCTTCTACTTGCTTAAAAATGCATGACTTGAAAGAAAAGGAAGGGCTGCTGCAATCCCTTTGCCACAGATAGAAACAAACTTTAGGAAGCAGGAATTGAGTGTGGAGAAAAGAACTACACTCTTTTTACAGTCTGAACTCAATAACAAAATAGCCTGCCAGGAATGCTTAGCCGGAATAAGATTAAGCATGAACATGTTATCCCAGGGCAACACCCATTCTGATGTCATCCATAGGGATCATACAGGTACTTCATCCTGTAATGTCCTATGATCCAGACTTCTGGTGAAAAACACTAACTGGCCCTTTTCTGCTCACTTTATCTGGTGTTTCTCAAGTATTTGAACTGGTACTCTTTTAGCCTTTCATTCACAGAAAGAGAAGTGACCTCTCATTTTCGCCTTATTGATTCCATTGATGTTTGAGATTCCCAGAACTAGGCTGACAGAATATTTGAGATATTTTTACAGAAATGTGACTAAGATGCATCATTGCTGACAAAACTGCATGATGTCATTTAAGTCGGATACTAATTTTTTTTCTTTCCGACAGTTTAACTTTGTCTTGCTCAGTAGAAAGCCCTGGCATAACAGCTCATGGCAAACTCCAATAAACTGACTTAGGTGATTTCTTTGCCTTAACCTTGTGAGTAGCTGGAACTACAGGTGCCCAGTACAACACATGGCTATTTTTTGTTGCATTTTAGCTAGGATCAGATTCAAACTCACCACCCTCCTTTTATGGGCCTGCACCCTGACTTCTGAGCCACACAGGCCACCCTTAACTCACTATTTCCTGGACTTTTTTGACACCTACCCCAAAACATCCATTTGAGTGAAGTTTACAAATTTACTATGCCTGGCTATAGCCTTAATTTGGTCATAGCTTCACAGGTCTTGAGTTTGTCTACTTTTTTTGAACAATTAAGGTAATTCTGGCATTTTTAGATGATGAAAATTTTCGTTGCTTGGTTTGTTGATTTATCTGTGCATGGATGTGTCCATGGATATTTGTGAAATGTGGTTTCCCTAAGTGGTCCAGGCTAGACTTTAGTGGCCTTGCCCTAGATCTTAGCAACCTTCAACTCCAGGATTCAGGGATATCTCTTACTTGAGACTCTCATGTGACTATGAATCCTGGTGTCTGTCACAATGCCTAAATAATTTTCCACTTTTTCCTAAAGACAGGGTGTGGCACTTACTCTCTCTGTTCTCAAACCCTCCTCATTGAAGAACTCAACTCGTAAGGCGACCAGAGTTCTAAGATTAGAGGTGTGAGCTCTCAAGTCTGGTCATTTTCTCTTTCTTTGTTTCCTTCCCTCCTAATTCCCTTAACACTCCTTCACTTTATCCTTCCTCCCTCCAGTTCTGTCTCTCTCCTTAGATTTATCTCTCCATTCTTTTCCTTCCATCATTTCTTTTTTTCCTCTGTCTCTTCCCCTGTACCTGAAGGGAAACTTCTCTAATAAGAAACAAAGAAACAGAATGTGTAGTCTTGAACTATATAGTTGAAATGGATATTGTGCAGTGTGTGAATCATGTCTGAATAGAATTGTTATATTTTAATCAACAGGCTCCTCTCTATGAGGAAAATAGAAAAAACCTTTGAGCAAAACATAAGCATGGATGAGAAACATGGCTGACACCTATCATGTCAGCAATGTCAGAGTCTGACTCAAAAAGATTCCTAGAAGCTAAGTTGTTTCGGAACAGAATTTAGTAAGACCCCACTTGTCCTAAACATTAGTCCAAAACTTCCCCAGCAGTGTTGGCATGTGCATTTACTCTCAGAATCTGAGAAGGATAATGTCAGGAGAATCATTTGAGTTTAGCAACTTGCATTTATTTGAGCATTGATTGGACCGATGTTTTTCTTTTTTCTGGTACAAAATGAAAACACCATATGAAATCTATAAAAAATACACTGCACAGGCTTGAAAAGTCCGGTACCATACGATATATTTTATACATGTATCCTAATGGAATTTATTACCATGATTGCCAGTCTACCTGTATGTATGATAATCAACTAGTTGTGCAAACTACCTTAACATAATCAATAAGAAAAACCACATGGTGACCTCAAGAGACTCAGAAAAGGCTTTGACTATGCAGCCTTAAAGAAAGATGGAGACTTTACCTCTTTGATGTTTACATGGATGGAGCTAGAACATATTCTTCTTCGCAAAGTATCTCAAGAATGGAAGAAAAAGTATCCAATGTACTCAGGCCTACTATGAAGCTAAATTATAACTTTCACATGAAGACTATAACCCAACTATAGCACAAGACTATGGGGAAAGTGCCAAGGAAGGGGAAGGGAGGGGGGAGGTTTTGGTGGAGGGAAAGTAATAGGTGGGGCCACATCTATGGTGTATCTTAGAATGGGTACAGGCGATTGCACTAATGTACACAGCTATGATTTAACAATAAAAAAAGAAAAGGATTTGACAGAGGCAACATATCTTTTTAATAAAAATGTTAAAAATCTAAGATGATAAGGGAATATATTCAGGACTACTAATGGAATTTAAAGATGATTGGAAACATACAATGTGTTATATTCATCCAATTGCATATTTTTCTACAATCAAAAGGAATGATGTGCATATTTTTGTTACAATAGGAGCAAACCCTTAAATCATTATAAGAAGGGAACAAGGCTGATTTTAAAAGACCACAGAGTATGACAGAACTCAGAAGGAAACATCAAGAGGTGAAATAGTCTCAGAAGTTTGAGGCCTTTTTTCCCACTACTAAGTGAAGAGTATAAATGTTTTAACTGTACAACTAAGTGAATGTGTGAATTCTATGTTAACCAGTTTGATGAAAATATTTCAAATGGTATATAAAACTGGCACATTGTACCCTATAATTGCTTGAATGTACATAGCTATGATTTAGTAAAAAAAAAAAAACAAAAATTAAAAAGAAAACAAAAAATAAAGCCAAGGTCAATTGTCTACAAGAACTAGAAAGAAGGTAGGGGTAGGTGGTGGAGAAAATAAAAGTGACTGTTGGTAGGTATTGGCATTCTTTGTGTGGGGGGAGAGGACAATACTCTATAATTAGATTGTGATAGTAGCTGTACAATTCTGTGTCTACACTAAGAAACACAGAATTGAACATTTGCAAAGGGTGAACTGCTTATTTTAATAAAGTTACTTAAGACTGTTTTCCAACACTTGAGGTACTCAAAATTCTCACAGCATAAAAAGTACTCAAGTCATGTGTATACATGAGACACAGTGAACACTATCTTCCTGCTCACACATAAGCTACTTGAATTGACATTGAAGGCACATTTTTTCATCCTTTCGTATTTGTCATTTTCTTTTTCCTTGAGAGAGAGTCTACCTCCTTCCCTTGGGTAGAGAGCTGTGCCATCATCATGGCTAACTACAATCTCAAACTCCAGGGCTCAAAAGATCTCTTTCTTTCTTTTCTTTTTTGTTTTGTTCAGTTTTTCAGCTGGGGCCCAGGTTGGAATTATCCAACTACATTAAATGGGGTCGGCACCTTATTTTTTGAGCTTCAGGTGAACCCAATGGCACAATAGATCTTACTGCCTCAACCTCCTGAGCATCTGGGAATCAACGTGCACCGCCATAGTGTCCAGTTACTTCAGATAACCAGCTTTGGCCTCCCAGAGTGCTAGGATTACAGGTGTGAGCCAACACTCAAGACCTTAAAGTAGGGATATTTTTCAAACTATGATTTGTGGCCTGCGGTAGTGCTTCATGATTGTCTTCTTGGTACTTTGAGAGGCCCAGTCTGTTGGAGTGCCAGAGCTTCTGAATTGGCAAAAAACCTGAGCACTGGTGAGATCCTCATCTTTGAAGAATAAAAGCGATCAGATGTTATGCAGGTGTCATGAGTCCCAACTGATGGAATAGGTCTCTTTGTTGACAACAAATGAATATTGTGGTGAGTTATGATACCAGGCACTATACCGAGGGCAGCAATATAAGACTCTGTATCAATATATAAAAGGAGAAAACCATTGCTTGGGTTTTTACCCCTTATTTTTACTTTTTTTCACAATTGCAGTTTTGAAATTCTACTGCTAGTTTAGATGTCAAATAGAAATATTATTCTCTCATAGTGAAATTTGTATTCCTAAAACCTGTATTAGTCAAGCCTTTGGACTTTATGTAACTGTGACCCCTTTGATATTCTAAATTTTGTAGTCACTGGCAACTTCCCATACAGTGAATTATTAACTCTAATAAGGCTTCTCATATTCACACTACAAATTCAGAGTACACCCTCCATCATTTCGGTTGTGGCCCTTCAATCTGGGCCAATATTCCCTTGCCCAAATCAATCAGATGTCAGGTACCTGACAACTCTGAAAAATCCCTACATATAAAATCAACTGACAATATTCTAACCAACCAATCCCAAACTTGTGGGTCCTGACTCATCAATTCTCCCTAGGGAATAGGCCACAATATATCTCTTTCTTTATGTAGTCGCTTATTGCATGTGCCTACTGACCTCTCTCACCATTTTAGTGCTTGCAAACTGTGCCTGGTATATCCGTGGTGGCAGACATCACAACCATTATGCATACATATGTTTTGTGCTTATCAGATTTCATTAATGTTTGTGTATTGAATGTGTGACCCAACAAAACTCTTATACTTTCTATGTGGCCAAGAAGCCAAACTTTTGACCTGACATAGAGGCCAGGAATTCTGGAACTTTCCAGATGGGCTGATACATCCCATGATCATCATAAATAACTGCAGGTATCGTGTAGCCTACTGGACAAATTACCAAACTAGATGTCTGACAAATTGCCAAACTAGATGTCCAAAGAGTACCTTCAGTGTAACACCTACCTTCCCAAACAAAGACAAAGAATGAAAACATCAAAAAAGTAGAACTCAGAATTGTGTGACGCACCTGTTTTGTCTGAGAGATCACTGTCTCATCTATGGGCTCAGGTTCATGCTCTACAACATCCCAGGGCAGCACTACTTGTAAAAAACACACTTCCACTTGCTTACAAATCCATGAATTGAAAAGGAAAGGAAGGATTGTTGAATCCCTGGGCCGCAGACACAAAGTTTAGGAAGCAGGAACTGAGTGTAGAGAATAGAACCCAACACTTTTGTAACAGTTTGGACCCAACAACATACCTGGGGATCCACTACACATATTTAGCATGAATAAGTTTAAGCTTGAAAATATTAACTCATGGTAATATCCCTTGTGATGTCATCCATGGAGACCATGAAGTGATTTCATTCTTTATTGTCCTGGGATCCAGGCTTCTGTTCAGAAATACTAAGTTGCCTTTTTATCTCAGTGCAGCTGGTGTCCCCCAAGTGTTTGAACAAGGACACTTCTTAGCCCTCCATCTACATATATAGAAGTGATCTATTATTTGTACCTTATTGATTCTATTTCCAGTTGAGATTTCCATGACTAGGCTGAGACAATAGTTGAGATTTTGGACAGCACTGTGAATCAAACTTCATCACAGCTTAAAAAAAACTGGATGGAGTCACTTAAGTAAGACAATTTTTTTCATTATTATTATTTTTTTTTTTCACAGCAACATGTAACTCCTGGTCTCAAATGATTATCCTACCTTCACCTCCGAAGAAGCTTGGACTACTGGTATGCACCACAGTTTCTGGATTTTTTGTTTCATTTTTGCAAGGGCTGTGTTAAACCCAATATCCTCATCTTTGGGGGCCTGCACCCTACATATTTAGTCACAGGCACCTCCTGTGGGATGTAACTTCAAGGACATGCTATTGACACCAACCCCAAAACATCCATTTGAGAGAAGCTTAAAAATTTTCTATGCCTACCTACAGCCTCAATTTGGTCATAATTTCACAGGTCTTAAACATTTCCAATTTGCTTGAAACATCAAGGTAATTATTGTCTTTTTAGATGATTAAAATCTTTTTTGATTTGTTTGATAGTTTGTTGTGCATGGGTGTGTTCATTGGTATGTTTGAGATATGGTCTTCCAATGTGGTCTAGGCTAGTCTGTCATGGCCTCAGCATAGATCATAACTATGATCATAACAATCTCAAATGTCAGGATTCAGGCAATTGTCCTGTCTGACACTCTCATATGACTAGGACTGCAGACTCTTGTTTCAAGCAGGATAATTTTTTATGTTTTTGTAAAGACAGAGTCTGACTCTTGCTCAGTTCATTCTCAAAACCTCCTTGTTTAAGAACTCCACTCCTCTATGACTTCCAGAGGGCTAGTATTGTAGGTGTGAGCCACCAAATTTACTCATTTTCTTTTTCTCTGTTTAATTCCCTCTCTCTCTTTGCCCCTCCCTCACTTTAGCTTTATTTCCTTCAAATTGCTCTCGCTCTCATTCTCTTGATCTCTCTAGTCTTTATTTTCCCTTCATCACTTTCATTCTCTATCTCTCTCTTCTACAACTTAAGGGAAACTTCTGTAGTAACAAGCAAAGAAAGTGTACAAGTGATCCCTGGATGTGTAGTCTTGAACAGCATACTTTAAATGAGTGAATTATTTGATGTGTGAATTACACCTGTATGGAATGGTTGTTTTTTAATGAATGGGCTGTTATCTCTGAGAAAAAATACAAAAATACCTTCACCCAAACATAGGCATGGATGAGCTCCATAGTTCACACCTATGGCCCCAACAATTTTCTGATGTGAAGCCAGAAAGAACACTGGAAACTAAGGGTTTCAGGCCAGACTGAGTAACATAGTCAGACCCAACATGCCCAGAAAATCAGTGGAAAATTTCCCCAGCAGTGTTGTCAGGAGCCTGTACTCTCTGCTAATGAGCAGCATACAGTCTGCCAGAAAACTTCAGGTCAGCACCTTGTAGTTCCTTCAGCTTTGATGGTACCAATGTATTTTTTTTTTCTGACACACTCTCATTTTATTACATTAGGATGAGTGCCATGGAATAACAAAGCTCACAGAAACGTACAACTCCTGGGCTTACACGATTATCTTGTTGCAGGCCCTCAAATAGCTGAGACTACATTCTCCTGCCACTATGTCAGGTGTACTTTTGTTAAAGTTTGTCTGGGGCCAGGTTCAAACCCATCATCCTCAGTATGTGGGGCCTGCTCCCTATAGACTGAACCACAGGCACTGCCAAGCCAATGTTTTTCACTGGGTCAAAGTGAGAAACCAAATGTTAAATATTTAAGAGATTTACTGTATAGGTACACGAAACGTCCAGTAGGGTACAAAATATCTTATGCATGTATCCCTACTGAGATTTATTACCAGGCATGCTAGTCTTTCTCAATATGGCTAAATCATCTGGTACAAGACACTACATTAAAAGAAAAACATAACGAAAACAGCATGGTCGTCCCAAAGGAAACAGAAAAGGTTTTTGATACAGGCAACATATTTTGTTGATAAAATATTTTATAAAACTTATATGAGAAGGGAATATTTTCAGGACTGATAATGCAAATTACAGATGATTGGAAACATATAACATGCTATAGTCACACAATGAATATTTTTCAAAAATGAAGTGCGCATTTATGTTACAATAGAAATGATCATATAATCCTTATGATAAGAAAAAATGAAGGGAGGAGGAAAGATGGCTGTCTGAAGCCAGCTTTCAACAGAGGCTTTTGTCCAAAAGAGAGTTAAAGTATAAAAGTTTAGCAAATAAGCTGATAATTTAGAGCTGAGCCAGGAAAGAAGGTTAAAGAGTGCACATCTCTACTGTTGAGGCAAGCTGTGACTCCAAGGAAACAAACAATAAGTACAAAATCCAGTGCCTAGTGCATGTGTGTGCCCTCCCCTAAGAGAACAACTCACAGTATTCTTTCTTCAAACAAGCAAGTGGAATTCAGATTTATTCCTAGTTTATCACATGAAACAGAACCTCCAAGAACCAGAAATCCTTCACCAGAGAGGACAAATGCGTGTTCCATGGTACTCTCTCCAAAGGCATAAAACTTAAATAGACTATATTTGCAATTCTGAACTCCCATTTGCAGGATAATATTTAGAAATAAACTTATCCTACATCAAGAACACAAAATAAATTCAGTGTGAGTTTAAAATGGCATGCTTTTCTTCCAGAGGCTTAAGAGGCTTCGACCCCCCTGGGTTACTCAGAGAATTAGGCTTTTTTGGAATTGTAAAAATTCCTTAGGCCTTTTCTCTGAAGCAGTACACCCCGTGAAGCCTGAGATCCAAGGGCATGCTGCCCTTCCTCAGAGATATGGGCCAGAGGGTTGACATATGTTAACAACATATTGTCAGAGGTCTATAGGTGCTCTGCCCTGAAGGAAGTTCACAGTCGTTACTTCACACTGAGTAAACTGAGTGAATGTTTGAAGATATTCTTCTATTAACTCTGTTCCCCTATAGCTGTTTTTGTCTTCGTGCCCTGCTCGGAAAACTAGTCACTGTTTAGAGGAAGGGATTTACTACACTAGTGGTTACATTGATATGATAAATATTTCCTTTTAAGTTAAAATTCAGCTAATAGATAATGGATTAGGTGTGTACGTGACTGGAAGAGTATAAAACTTAAACTTGGAATAAAGAACTTTGCTATATGCCATCCCACGGTGTATAGTCTGTTTCTTGACTTAATAATTACAGTAGCGAGTTTACACCTACAGCAAAGCTGCTGTTCGTTCGCGTCTCGGGTCACGCAACACCATCAATCCCCTCCACTCTCACCTCAAGGTATGGAAACCTGTACTCTGTGGAATCCAGGTTCTTAGAAAATTTTTCAAGAGGTATTTATGTGGTTTTGTCTGTTCCAGGTATGTGCTGGTTTTGTGGCACAGGTGTGGAGCAGGAACTGTAGTGTTAGGGAACCATATGGCAGGGGTAGAGCGGTTCCCCTTGGCACACTGAAGCAGTGGTAGTGATGTGGGAAATATGGCTCACAACCCTGGGCATATATTGTAGAGACATTTACCCCTTCTCGTAGGAGCCAGAGGGACACAGGTCTCTACTGCAGTGGCAGCCAGTGTCAAAACTGATATGGGATAGAAATGCAGGCCTCCTGAGCAAAGAGTATGCCTGAGGCAGTACCTGCCTGGGCGTGGTGTGGTGGGGAAGGAGAATAGAATCAGCTTGCACAGACCTGTCATATTTCCAGGGCAGAGCTGTGTCAGAATTGCTGCTTTTGTGACCCCAAGATGCAACTGGCTCCCAGGGGAGCATAGTAAAACAAAAAAGAGAGTGACAGCAGGACCATACCTGGAAGGAGCAGAAACTGAGAGCCAGTTTTCATCTTTAAGAGTCCCTGCCCCACACAAAGCTTTAACAGTGCCTGCTCCATAAACAGAGTGCAGTGGAGTGTGAAAGACAACCCCATGAGAATTGGTGCAGTGGTAGCGGGACTGGGGTAGTTCACAGTTCCACTTAACACACACAGCACATAGCTCACAGGAGAATATTGCTGGGATGAAAATACCAATTCTGCAAGAATATAAGTGGCAGCAATCATCAATCTGGGGCAGGGCTGGAACTGATTGAAACTTCCCAGCTCCCATTAAGCACCTGAGGTTGTCAGGCTTCAGGTCCCCTTACCACCTGGTTGCAGAGTGCAGTTGCCTGCCCAGTGAGACATAGATCTTCCTGTGACTCAGGCAATTGCAAGTTCTTGCAGCATCTGCTCATTAGACAGAACTGGTTCATTGCCCTGCAGCATTACCAGTGACTGGGTGTGACAGAGGAGAAGGTGGGCAAGGAGTACAACTTTCCTGCAATTAATCATTTGCTGAATGGGCCCTTATGACTCTACAAAGTACCAGAACTATTCATACTACCTTCAGCAGATGCCTGCTACATAATTGTTGTTGAACATTTTAACTCTCCATTTTGAGACTGTGTGCTGAAAATGAAAATTGATTTGGAACTCTTGACTTGCACCAATGAACATAATGGACTATCCAGGGTTCTACCCTGGTTGTGCTGTTGTGGGAAGGGTTGATTTTCAATTTGCAGTTGTTGATTGTGGAAGATGGGGTGTAATAGTTTCTGGTATTTATCCTTCAACAAAGAGTTACTGATTCTCTAGGATAGGACAGATACAAGATGAAAACAAGACAGAGCCACTTAGCCCCACCATACCAAGCGGGTATCCAGTGTCTTATCTGCTCATCTAGCCAAATGGCAGAAATTAAACATGGGGCAATAACAGTGGATAAACTCCGGCAAATTGAATCATCAGAGATCAACTCCCCCAAGTAAAAACAAGGTAGACACACCAGAAGATTACTTCATAAACAAATGGCTGAGATGTCAGATCAAATTCAGAATTTCGATGGCAAATAAGATCAACAGAATGGAGTCAAAGTTAGAAGTAAAGATTCAAATAGCCATTCAAAATTTCTCAAGAATTCAATGAACTCAAAGTCACCAAAGATTTGACACGTTGAGGCAATAACTTGCAGATATCTGAGAAATACAGTAGAATCCTCAGTAACAGAATAAAGAAGGGACAAGAAAGGATTTCTGACACTGAAGATAAAACTTTTGAAT
Organism: Nycticebus coucang; assembly: GCF_027406575.1. NCBI lineage: Eukaryota > Metazoa > Chordata > Mammalia > Primates > Lorisidae > Nycticebus > Nycticebus coucang. The sequence goes on from NC_069805.1 coordinate 10,696,906, forward strand.
CCTCCCAAATGCTCAAAAGGGAAGAGAAGTGGAGGGCAAACATGGATCATTGTCTCAGAGAGCTCTGGGACAATTGGAAGAAAAGTTATACTCGCCTTGTGGGAACTCCTGAAGCCAATGAGGTTGCTTAGAAAAGCCTTGATGCTCTATTCAAGAGATAATCAAAGAGAACTTCATAAATATGGGAAGAAATTTGGAAGACCACATAGCAGACAGTTTCAGAACCCCAGCATGACTCAACATGAATAAAGCATCTCCCAGACATATTGTAATTAACCTCACCAAAGTTGATATGAAGTACAAATTTTCCACCTATCAATTACTGGCCAAAAAATAACATAAACCCCTGCATAAAGGACCCACCCAGAAACATTGTGACTTGGGTATTTCCTTCTTCTACCAATTCTGGTGCTTTTTTATTCCTGTATTTCCTTCTGTCTCATAAAATTCTATCTTACCAAAAAAAAAAAAAAAATGCGAAGAAGAAAATTTTGTAAGCAACCAGACATAAAGAAATCATAACCTACAAGAAAAAGAATATTAGCATGACTCAGATATCTGCTGAAAATTTTCAAGTTAGAAGAGGGTGCTCAACCTCCTAAAACAAAATAACATTTAACCCAGGATCCTGTATCCAGCTAAAGTGAGTTTTATTTATGATGGAAAATTAAATACTTTAATGACATTCACGTGTTGAAGGAATTTGCCATATCTAAACAAGCTCTCTAGGATCTCAGACCTATCCTCTATAATGACCATCATAATATAAACTCACTCAGAAACTTTTGATCAAATTCCAACTTCTACAGTGGTGAAAAGTATTAACAACTTCCACTGGACATTTGGAAAAATCAAAACCCAAAATACTACTAGACTCGTCAATATTCTCAATTAATATGAAAGGTTTGTCCTCTAAAGAGGTACAGTTTGCCTGACTGATACAAAAACTCAGGACACATATCTTCTGCATACAAGAATCTCATCTTTCCTTAAAAGATAAATAAAGACTCAGTGTAAAGGTATGGTTATTTATACTTCAGGGAAATGACAATCAGAAAAAAAAGGTAAGCGTTGCAATTTTATTCACAGATAAAATAGGCTTTAAACCAACAAAAGTTAGGAATGATAAGGATGGGCACTTCATATTTGTAAAGGGTAAGATTCAACATGATGAGATTTCAATTAATAACATGTATGCTTCCAACCAGACTGTGCCTTAATTTATAAGAGACTCTAACAGACATAAGCAAATTAATTTCCTCCAGTAGCATAATAGTTGAAGGTTTAACACCGTCTTGGGAGCGTTGGTGAGATTATCTAACAAGAAACTAAACAAAAGGAGGAACGTGTGGCTGAGTGGGTATAATGTCAGCTCCATATACCCAGATTGGCAAGTTCAAAAATGGCCTTGACAAATAGCAATAAAATCAACAACAAAAATATCTGGGTGTTGTGGCAGGCATTTTAGTCCCAACTATTTGGGGGGCTTAGACCAGAGAATCACCTCGGCCCAGGAGTTGAAGTTGCTCTGAACTGTATGATGCCACAACACTCTACCCATTGTGATAAAATGAGACTCTATCTTTACAAAAGGAAAAAAAAGAAAAAAGAAAGAAAGAAAAAGAAAAGGAAAAAGAAAAAAACTAAGGAAACAAATAGGTACAGATTGGATATTTTTTAAACTGATAGCGCCATCCACAGAAAACCCACTGCCAATAGCATAGAGAATGAAATTTAATTGAAATCATTTCCATTCACATCAGGAACAAAGCAATTTGTCTCATTTTCTCCACTATTTTTTAACATGACAATGGAACTCTTATCCATCAAAATTAAGCAGTAGAAAATGGTCAAGGGTATACACATAGGGGCAAAGGAGATCAAACTTGAACTCTTTAAGAAGATAATATGATATTAGAGATTTTACTCTTTTTTTCCTGATTAGGTTGGCCAGAGGTTTATCTATTTTATTGACCTTTTCAAAAAACCAGCTTTTTGATTTATTGATCTGTTTTATTATTCTTTTGTTTTCAATTTCATTTAATTCTGCTCTAATTTTGGTTATTTCTTTTCTTCTACTGGGTTTGGGGTTGGAATGTTCTTCCTTTTCCAGTTGCGTGAGATGTCCCATTAAGTTGTTAACTTCCTCTCTTTCCGTTCTCTTGAGGAAGGCTTGCAGTGCTATAAATTTCCCTCTTAGAACTGCCTTTGCAGTGTCCCAGAGGTTCTGATAGCTTGTGTCTTCATTGTCATTTTGTTCCAAAAAATTGGTGATTTCTTTCTTAATCTCATCTCTGACCCAGCTATCATTCAGCATAAGGTTATTTAACTTCCATGTTTTTGTATGGGTATGCAGATTCCTGTTGTTACTCAATTCAAGTTTTATTCCATGATGGTCCGAGAAGATGCATGGAATAATTTCTATTCCTTTAAATTTACTAAGGTTAGACTTGTGACCTAAAATGTGATCAATTTTGGAGTAAGTTCCGTGGGCTGATGAGAAGTATGTGTATTCAGTTTTGTTGGGATGAAATGTTCTGTAGATGTCTGCTAAATCTAAATATTGGAAGGTTAGGTTTAAATCTAAGATTTCTTTGCTCAGCTTCTTTCTGGAGGATCGATGCAACACTGCCAAGGGAGTGTTGAAATCTCCAATGATTATGGAGCTGGAGGAAATCAAGTTACTCATGTCTGTTAGAGTTTCTCTTATAAATTGAGGTGCATTCTGGTTGAGTGCATAGATATTAATAATTGAGATCTCGTCGTATTGAGTATTACCCTTAACAAATATGAAGTGACCATTCTTGTCCTTCCTTACTTTTGATGGTTTAAAGCCTACTGTATCTGCAAATAAAATTGCAACACCTGCTTTTTTCTGATTACCATTTGCCTGAAATATGGATGACCATCCTTTCACCCTGAGTCTGTATTTGTCTTTTAAGTTGAGATGTGACTCTTGTATGCAACAAATATCTGGCTTAAGTTTTTGTATCCAGTCAGCTAACCTATGCCTCTTTAGAGGACAGTTTAAGCCATTCACATTGATGGAGAGTAAGGATAAGTCTGGTGGAAATTTGGGTATCGAGTTTTTCAAAGGTCCAGTGGACATTTTTAATCCTTTCGCCAGTGTGGAAGTTGGAGTTTGATCCGAAGTTTCTGAGTGAGTTTACTTTTGTGGTATAGGATTGGGTTGGTCATTGTGGAGGATAGGTCTGAGAACATCCTGAAGAGCTGGTTTACTTATGGCAAATTTTTTCAACATATGAATGTCATTGAAGTATTTAATTTCTCCATCATAGATGAAACTCAGTTTAGCTGGATACAAGATCCTGGGTTGAAAGTTTTTTTGCTTTAGGAGATTAAAAGCTGATGACCAGCCTCTTCTGGCTTGAAAAGTTTCAGCAGAGAGATCTGCAGTTATTCTAATATTCTTACCTTTGTACGTTATAGTTTTCTTTCGCCGGGCTGCTTTGAGAATCTTCTCTTTCATGTTAACTTTAGTGAAGCTAATTATGATATGTCTGGGAGATGGCTTATTGGGGTTGAATCGTGCTGGGGTTCTGAAGCTGTCTGCTATCTGAATTTCAGATTCTCTAGGCATGTCTGGAAAATTTTCTTTCATAATTTCATGTAGAAGGGCCTCTGTGCCCTTGGCTGCCACTTCATCAGTCTCCGAAATTCCTATAACCCTTATGTTATTTTTTTTCGAATTATCTGAGAGGTCTCTGAGTGAGTGATCCGTTTTTGCTCTCCATTTCTCTTCCTCTTTGAGAGATTGGGAGCGTTCGAAGACTTTATCTTCAATGTCAGAAATCCTTTCTTCTGCTTGCTCCATTCTGTTACTGAGGGATTCTACTGTATTTTTCATATCTTTGAGGGCTGTAAGTTCTTGTTTCAGTGTGTCTAAGTCGTTGGTGGTTTTGTCTTTAAATTCGTTAAATTCTTGAGACAGTTTTTTAATTTCTCCTCGAATTCCTAATTCCATTTTATTAATCTTGTCTGCAAACCAAATTCTGAATTCGACTTCTGACATCTCAGCCAGTTGTTTATGAATGGGATCTTCAATCACATATGCCATATCTTTTCTTGGGGGGGTTGATCTATTCTGGTTATTCATGTTACCAGAGTTTTTCCGCTGATTCCGCCCCATGGTTTACTCCCTTTGGTTTTTCCCCTGGGGTTTTATCGAGGGCCCGTACAGTGTTGTGGCCTGAGAAACTGGGGCCCTGTCTGGTGTGGTGGAGCAAAGTGGTTCTGTCTTGTTTTCAGCTGGTTTCTGTTCGATCCTATTGCAACTTCTACTCTGGCTTGAAGTCTCAGCTGTGTGGAAAAATCAGCAATTAAGTCACCCCGCCTGCCCACCTCTGGCCCCAGTTGGAAAAGGAGAATCAAACCTTCCTACAATCGCACACCCAGGGCACCACCTGAAAAGTCCTCAGTCTATTAGCCCAGTTCAAAAGGTCCGAAACAAGAAAGACAAAATAACCACAGACTCATCAGAAATCCAAAAAATCCTTAATGAATATTACAAGAAACTTTATTCTCAGAAATATGAAAATCTGAAGGAAATAGACCGATACTTGGAAGCACGCCACCTTCCAAGACTTAACCAGAATCAAGTGGAAATGTTGAACAGACCCATATCAAGTTCAGAAATAGCATCAACTATACAAAACCTCCCTAAAAAGAAAAGCTCGGGACCAGATGGTTTCACGTCAGAATTCTACCAAACCTTTAAAGAGGAATTAGTACCTATATTACTCAACCTGTTCCAAAATGTAGAAAAAGAAGGAAGACTACCCAACACGTTCTATGAAGCAAATATCACCCTGATCCCCAAAACAGGAAAAGACCCAACAAGAAAAGAAAATTATAGACCAATATCACTAATGAATATAGATGCAAAAATATTCAACAAGATCCTAACAAACAGAATCCAGCAACACATCAAACAAATTATACATCACGACCAAGTTGGTTTTATCCCAGGGTCTCAAGGCTGGTTCAATATACGTAAATCTATAAATGTAATTCAGCACATAAACAAATTAAAAAACAAAGACCATATGATTCTCTCAATTGATGCAGAAAAAGCTTTTGATAATATCCAGCATCCCTTCATGATCAGAACACTCAAGAAAATTGGTCTAGAAGGGACTTTTCTTAAACTGATAGAGGCTATCTACAGCAAACCCACAGCCAATATCATATTGAATGGAGTTAAATTGGAATCATTTCCACTCAGATCAGGAACCAGACAAGGCTGCCCATTGTCTCCATTGCTTTTCAACATTGTAATGGAAGTTTTAGCCACCGCAATTAGGGAAGAAAAGGCGATCAAGGGTATCCATATAGGGTCAGAAGAGATCAAACTCTCGCTCTTCGCAGATGATATGATTGTGTATCTGGAAAACACTAGGGACTCTACTACAAAACTCCTAGAAGTGATCAAGGAATACAGCAGCATCTCAGGTTACAAAATCAACATTCATAAATCGGTAGCCTTTATATACACCAACAACAGTCAAATTGAAAAAGCAGTTAAGGACTCTATCCCATTCACAGTAGTGCCAAAGAAGATGAAATATTTGGGAATTTACCTAACAAAAGACGTGAAAGATCTCTATAAAGAGAACTATGAAACTCTAAGAAAAGAAATAGCTGAAAATGTTAACAAACGGAAAAACATACCATGCTCATGGCTAGGAAGAATCAACATTATCAAAATGTCCATACTACCCAAAGCAATATATAATTTCAACGCACTCCCTATTAAAGCTCCACTGTCATATTTTAAAGATCTTGAAAAAACATTACTTCGTTTTATATGGAATCAGAAAAAACCTCGAATAGCCAAGACATTACTCAGAAATAAAAACAAAACAGGAGGAATCACACTACCAGACCTCAGACTTTACTACAAATCGATAGTGATCAAAACAGCATGGTATTGGCACAAAAACAGAGAAGTAGATATCTGGAATAGAATAGAGAACCAAGAGATGAATCCAGCTACTTACCACTATTTGATTTTTGACAAGCCAATTAAAAACATTCAGTGGGGAAAAGATTCCCTATTTAACAAATGGTGCTGGGTGAACTGGCTGGCAACCTGCAGAAGACTGAAATTGGACCCACACCTTTCACCATTAACTAAGATAGACTCTCATTGGATTAAAGATTTAAACTTAAGACATGAAACTATAAAAATACTAGAGGAGAATGCAGGGAAAACCCTTGAAGAAATTGGTCTGGGTGAGTATTTCATGAGGAGAACCCCCCGGGCAATTGAAGCAGCTTCAAAAATACACTACTGGGACTTGATCAAACTAAAAAGCTTCTGCACAGCTAAGAACACAGTAAGCAGAGCAAGCAGACAGCCCTCAGAATGGGAGAAGATATTTGCAGGGTATAACTCTGACAAAGGTTTAATAACCAGAATCCACAGAGAACTCAAACGCATCAGCAAGAAAAAAACAAGGGATCCCATCGCAGGCTGGGCAAGGGATTTGAACAGAAACTTCTCTGAAGAAGACAGGTGCACGGCCTTCAGACATATGAAAAAATGCTCATCATCTTTAATCATCAGAGAAATGCAAATCAAAACTACTTTGAGATATCATCTAACTCCAATGAGACTAGCCTATATCACAAAATCTCAAGACCAGAGATGTTGGCGTGGATGCAGAGAAAAGGGAACACTTCTGCACTGCTGGTGGGAATGCAAATTAATACATTCCTTTTGGAAAGATATATGGAGAACACTCAGAGATCTAAAAATAGATCTGCCATTCAATCCTGTAATTCCTCTGCTGGGCATATACCCAGAAGACCAAAAATCACAACATAACAAAGATATTTGTACCAGAATGTTTATTGCAGCCCAATTCATAATTGCTAAGTCATGGAAAAAGCCGAAGTGCCCATCGATCCACGAATGGATTAATAAATTGTGGTATATGTATACCATGGAATACTATGCAGCCTTAAAGAAAGATGGAGACTTTACCTCTTTCATGTTTACATGGATGGAGCTGGAACATATTCTTCTTAGTAAAGTATCCCAAGAATGGAAGAAAAAATACCCAATGTACACAGCCCTACTATGAAACTAATTTGGGACTCTCACATGAAAGCTATAACCCAGCTACAACTTAACAATAGGGGGAAGTGGGAAAGGGGGGGTGGGTAGAGGGAGGGGAATCGGTGGGATCACACCTGTGGTGCATATTACAGGGGTATTTGCGAAACTTGGTAAATGTAGAATATAAATGTTTTGGCACAGTAACTGAGATAACGCCGGAAAGGCTATGTTAACCACTGTGATAAAAATGTGTCAAATGGTTTATGAAGTGAGTGTATGATGCCCCATAATCATATCATTGTATACAGTTATGATTTAATAAAAAAATTAAAAAAAAAAAGAAGATAATATGATTCTATATCTGGAACACAACAGGGATTCAACTACAAAAGTCTTAGAAGTAATCAAGGAATACAGCAGCATCTCAGGTTACAAAATCAATATTCACAAATCTGTAGCCAATATATACACCAACAATAGTCAAGCTGAAAAAACAGTCAAGGACTCCATCCTTCCACAGTAGTCAAAGAAGATGAAATTTTGGAGAGTTTACCTTACAAAGAACATGAAAGATCTTTGTAAAGAGAACTATGGTGCGGCGCCTGTGGCTCAGTCGGTAAGGCGCCAGCCCCATATACCGAGGGTGGCGGGTTCAAACCCGGCCCCTGCCAAACTGCAACCAAAAAATAGCCGGGCGTTGTGGCGAGTACCTGTAGTCCCAGCTGCTCGGGAGGCTGAGGCAAGAGAATCGCTTAAGCCCAGGAGTTGGAGGTTGCTGTGAGCTGTGTGAGGCCACGGCTCTCTACCCCGAGGGCTATAAAGTGAGACTCTGTCTCTACAAAAAAAAAAAGAAAAAAAAGAGAACTATGAAACTCTAAAGAAGGAAATAGCTGAAGGCTTTGATAAGTAGAAAAACTAAGAAAAGAAATAGCTGAAGACTTTAACGAGTAGAAAAATTTACCATGCTCATGGCTGCGAACAATCAACACTGTTAAAATGTTCATACAATTCAAAGCAATATACAATTTTAATGCAATCCCTATTAAAGCACCACTGTCATACTTCAAAGAACCCCCCACACACACACACAAAAACAAACAAACAAACAAAAACACTTTGTTTTATATGGAATGAGAAAAACACTGGAATAGGCAGGGCATACTCAGAAATTAAAAACAAATGAGGAGGAATCATGCTACTAGACCTCAGAGTATACTATAAATTGATAGTGATCAAAACAGCATAGTACTGACACAAAAACGGAGAGGTAGAAGTGTAGAACAGAATAGAAAACCAAGAGATTTACCCAGCTACTTACCATCATTTGATCTTTGATAAGACGACAAAAAACTTTCAGTTGGGAAAACACTTCTTATTTAGCAAATGGTGCTGTGTGAACTGGATGATGATCTGTAGAAAACTGAAACTTGACCCATACTTTCACTATTAATTAAGATAGACTCTCACTGAATTAAATATGAAAACTTAAGACACTGCCTGTGAGATCAAGGGTGTCTTGCTGCTCTTCACCCTTGTTTCCAACACATGTGCTCAGGAGAACAACCCACCTTGGAGTTCCAGAGGATCCAAATATTGTAGTCAGGCATTGCAAAAGTCATTGAACTCTAATTAAGAAATGACCTTATTAGGGGCTAAGAGGAGTGTCCAATCCTTAGGCTCAGGTGACACTTATGGATTATTTCAGGACTGCTTTGCATATCTGTGGTGGCAGATATCACTACTAATATGCACGGATCTCGTTTGCTTCTCAGGTTTCATTAGTGATTGTGTGTTGAAAATTTGGCCCAACATAATTCTTCTACTTCCCATATGACCAAGAAGCCAAAATTTAAACACCCCTTGTCCAGAGTTCAGGAATGTTGGAACTTTCCAGATAGCTGAATATTTCCCATGATCATCATACATAACTGCATGTATTGAGTACATTACTGAATATACTGCCTAACAAGATTTTGAGATAGTACCTTCAAGAGACACCTAATGTGAAAAACATAGCTATTTAGATAAACAAATAAAATGTCACAAATAGTATAACTGAGAATTGTGTGATTTCAGGTCTGTGAAATCACTGTCTAAACTCTTGTCTCGGCTTCTTTTTCTGTAACATCACAGAGAAACAATAGGTATAAACCATAGTCTTTCACTTATGACGTGAAAAGGAAAAGAAGGTTTGTTGAATCCCCTGGCTGTATACACAAACTTTTGGAAGCAGGAATTGAGAGTGGAGAAAAGAACCCCAATCTTTTGTAGTAGTATTAACCCAATGAAAAACCAGAATATCCACTACATGAATAGCAGGAGTACGGTTAAGCTTATAGATGGTAAAACAGAGCAACACTGATTGTGATGTCATCCACGATGCCCATGTAGTGACGTTGTCCTCTAATGTCCTGGCATCCAGGCTTCTGGTCAAAGATACTAAGTAGTCTTTTCTGCTAATTTCAGCTGGTGTTCCTCACGTGATTGTACCAGAATATTTCTTAGCCCTCAATCCACAGACAGATGGTTGAGATTCCTGTCACTAGGCTGACACAACAGTTGAGATTTTGTACAGCAGTGAGACTCAACCTGCATCACAGCTGACAAGATTGCATGGAGTCACTTAAGTAGTTTTTTTGTTTGTTTGTTTGTTTGTTTCCCTCAAGACATAGTTTTTCTGTCACCCTTCATAGTGTGCTTTGGCATCACACCTCACAGATTGCTCCTACTCCTGGACTTAGGTGACTCTTTTCCCTAAGCCTCCCAAGTAGTTACAATTGCAGGTGTCATAAAAAACACCTGGCTATTTATTCTTGCAGTTTGATCGGGGCCATGATCAAACCCACGACACTCATTACAGGGGGCCAGTTCCCTACTAACTGAGCTACATTCAATGCATATGGGATGCTGTATCAATGATCTGTTTGATACATACCCCAAAACATACATTTGAGAGAAGCTTACAAATTTACTATGCCTAAGCACAAGGTATTTTTGGTCATAGCTTCTCAGATATTAAGCACATGTAATTTGCTTAATTGTATTTGAACCATCCAGGTAATTATGGTCCTTTTGCATGATGAAAATGTTTCGTGGTAAGTTTGTCAGTTTTCTGTGCATGCGTGTGTGTATGGGTATTTTAGAGATACCATTTTCATAGGACGTACAGGTTAGCCTTTTGTGCCCTTAGCCTAGACCATACTCACATCACCACCCTACAATAGTGGAAATTATTTTGCCTGATAATAATGTGGCTAAGAATACAGATGCCTGTCAAAATCCCTAGATAATTTTTCACATTTTAGTAGAGACAGGGTCAGAGTCTTGCTCTGTGCTTTCTAAACAACCCCTCATTCAAGAACTCATCTCAGCCTGCCTGATGGCTAGAATTGTAGGTGTGAGCCACGAAGTTGAGTCATTTTATCTTTCTTTGTTTTCCTCAATTCCTTCATTTCTTTAGACCTCCCTCAATTTATCCTTCCTTCCTCCAATTCTCTCTCTCTCTCATTAGCTTGCTTTCTCCATTCCTTTATTTCCTTCATCTATCTTCTCTACACACTACAAGGAATATCCCTGGTAACAAACAAACATAATATACAAGTGATCCTTGAATGTGTCATCTTGAAATCTATACTAGAAATGGTGGAATTATGAAGTGTGTGAATTATATTTTAATAGAATTGTTACTGTTCATCCCATGGGTTGTTATTTATTGGGAAAATAGAGAAAAACCTCCAAAAAACATAAGCATGAATAAGCACCATCGCTGAAACCTATAATTTTAGCAATTTCAGACGCCAAGGGAGAAAAATCACGGGAAGCTAAGGGGCTTCAGAACAAATTCATCAACATAATAAAACCCCAATTGTCCAAGAATTAATTGAAAAAATTTTCTATCACTGGTGTCATGGGCCTATACTCTCAGCTGTTGAGGAGCATAAACTGAACGGGATCACTTGAGGTGAGGAGCTTTTATTTCCTTGAGATATGATGGTACCGATGTATTTTTCTGTGGCAATGGGTGAAACGTAAAATCCAATGTACCAAATGTATACTGTATAGGTGCAGGAAAAGGCTGGTTTCATGCAAAATATTTTATATGTATATCTTAAATGGGATTTATTAGAAGGATTTCCAGTTTAATGACATGTAGGATAATGAAGTAATAGAACACAATACATTATAAGAAGCAATAAGAAAAGCACACGGTCACCTCAAGAGAAAAATAAAAGGCTTTTGACAGTGGTAACGTATCTTGTTGACAAAATATTTTAAAAACCTTAGATGAGAAGAAAACATCTTCAGGACTACTAATGGGATTTACAGATGATTGGATACATATAACATTCTGTAATCACCTGATTGAAAATGTTTCAACAATCAAACGGAATGAAGTACAAATTTATGTCACAACAGATATAAAACACAAAATCATTATGAAAAGGGAACAAGGCCACTTACAAAAGACCATACAGAACATGACTGAACACAGAAGAAAACATCAAGACAAAACCAATGGGCTGTGCGGAAAGGGAGAATGTGGAGGAGGGTGGTGAGGAAGCTGAAGATGAGTGCCAGTAGGTATTGACATTCTTTGTGGGGGAGGAAGAAGACAAAGTTTTAAAATTAGATTGTGATGATAGCAGTACAATTGTGTGACAAGACTAAGAAACACAGAATTGTACCCTTTCAAAGGGTGAAATACCTGTTTCATTAAAGCTACTTGACTATGTTTTCCAAAACTTGAGGTGCTCAAAAGGCTCACAACATAAGAAATACCCAGGTGGTGAGAGTACTTGAGAGACAGTCAACCCGATCTCTGCTCACACGCAGGTTACCATGAATTCAAATGGAAGGCATATTTCCATCCTAAGGAAGTTGTCATTTGTTTTTTCCTGTATTAAGAGTCAAACTCCTTTCCCCTGAGTGGAGTCCCTTGATCTCATAATTGCTCACTGGAGTTTCAAACTCCTGAGTTCTACAGTTCCTATTGCCTCAGCCTCCTACATATCTGGAAGTCCAGGGGCTCCCCCATAGTGCCCAGTTTTTTGGAACACCTGTTTCTTCCTCCCAGAGTGTTAGTATTACAGACGTGAGCAACCACTCCAATCTTTGAACTTGGATTATTTTACAAAGTATGGTTGATGGCCAGTGGTGGTACTTCCTTTCTGTCATCTTGGCACTTTGAGAGGACCCATCAGTTAGATTGTCTGAATTTCTGAATTGGAGGCAAGAGTGAGTACTAGTGAAATTCCCGTCTCTGAAGAATGAAAAAGAGCCAGATTTTATGCAGACACCTAGTGCCCCAGCTGAGGGAATAGGTTTGCCTTATGACAACACTTGAAGCTTGGTGTGAGCTATGATACCATGCCACTCTAGTAAGGGCAACAAAATGAAACTCTGTCACAATACAGAAATGGAGAATACCATTGTTAGGGAACTTACCCTTCATTTTTGCTTTTGACAACAGATTAAGTGTTGAAATTTTTCACCTCCATTAGATTTCAACTAGAAAAATTATTCTCCATTGGAAAATTGTTTTCGTACAACCTCTAATAATCAAATCTTTGGATTTTAAGTAATTCTTACCCTTTGTTATCCTAGATCCTTGTAGTCACTGGAAACTTCCCACACAGTGAATTCTTTATTTAAATTTTTGTTTGTTTGTTTTTTTCGGTAGAGACAAAGTCTCACTTTAGTGCCTTCAGTAGAGTGTCGTGGCCTCACACAGTTCAAAGCAACCTCTAAGTTCTGAACTTAAGCTATTCTCTTCCCTCAGTCTCCCATATAGCTGGGAGTACAAGTGTGTGGGTTATAATGTCTGCCTATTCTTTTGTTTGGGTTTGGCCATGGCCAGGATTGGAACCCCCCATCCTCATTAAAGAGGGCCAGTGTCCTATCCACTGAGCCACACATGCCACCAGAGCATACAATGAATTCTTGATTCAAATAAGTCTTTTCACATTCGCAATAAAAAAGTCCAGAGTATGCCCTCCAACTCTTCTTTTGTGCTCCTTCATTCAGGGCCAATGTTAACTTCCCCCAATCAGTCCATGCCAGGGACCAGATATCTCTGGGCATCCCCTATCCCTCAGATCAACTGGAAATATCCTAGTGAACCAACCCAAAGCCTTTTTATCCTGACTCTTTCCCCCCTCCACAGGGACCACAATAAATCACCTCCTATATGTAGTCCCATGTTCCATCTGCCCACTACCTCTCCTTGTACTTTGGCTCTTATAAACTGTGTCTAGCAAATTTTCTTTCTTTTTTTCTTTTTTGTTTTTTTATGAAACATAATCTCACTCTTTTACCCAGGTTAAAAATTCATGGCATCAGTCAAGCACACAGCAACATCCAGCTCCGGGGTTGAATGTATCCTCTTGTCTCAGCCTCTGGAGTAGCTGGAACTAAAGGCAAGGACCATACCTTTGACAACCTTTTCTACTTTAGTACAAACTGGCTGTGTGATAGAGGCTGAGGATATCTTGCTGTTGCTCAGACTTGTCTCCAACACCTGAGCTCAGGGCGTCAGCCCACTTTGGCCTCCCAGAACACCCAAATATTGTAGTCATGTGTGGAAAATGTCATTGATCTCTACTTAAGAAATGACCTTATGGGGGCCTTTGTATACTATCAAGTGACAGTGACACATAAGGATTATGTCAGGACTGTTTTGCATATCTTTGGTTGCAGATAACACCACTATCCTGCACACATGTCTTTTTTGCACATCAGGTTTCATTATAGATTTTTTTATTGAACATGTAGCCTAAAATACCTCTTATATTTCTTATGTGGTCAAAAAGCTAAAAGTTTGGACAACCTGTCATGGAGTTCAGGAACGTGGAACTTTCCAGAGAGCCTTTTATTTCTAATGATCATCATAAATAATGGCAGTATGGAGTACACTACTGGACACATTGCCCAACCAGATTTCGAGAGAGAACCTTCAGTGAGACACCTACCATCAAAAGCAAGCCTATAATAGAGAAAGTTTTAAAACATCAGCAAAAGTAGAATTGAGAATTATGTGATGTACTGTGATGTCTAAGAAATCACTGTGTGATCTTTAGGCTGTGGTTCTTGGTCTCCAACATTTCGGGCCAAAACTAGATATAAACCCCACTCTTCTATTTGCTTTTACAAAGGAAAGTTAGACTTATTAAATCCCCTGAGAAGATATACAAAGAAACTTTAGGAAGCAGGAATTGAGTGAGGAATAAAGAAACTCACACTTCTGTAACACTTGGAGCCCAACAACAAACACAGAGAACCACTACACATGCTTCACAGAAATACGGTTAAGCTTAAAGACGGTAACCCAGGGCAATATCCATTGTGATGCCACGCATAGTGACCATGTATTGACTTCATAATGTAATGTCCTGGGATCCAGGATCCTGGAAAAAGATACTAAGTTTCCTTTTCTGCTCACTTCAGCTGTCGTACCTAAAGATTTTGCAAGCAGGACACTTCTTTGACCTCCATTCACAGACAGAAAACTGATACACCATTTGTGCCTTTTGATTCTATTGATGCTGGAGATCCCCCAAACCAGACTCAAACAACAGTTGAGATTTTGTACAGAAGTTTGACTCAAGCTGCATCACAGTTGAAAAAACTGCTTGGAGTCACTTAAGTAGGATTCTAATTTTTTTTTTTTTTTTTGAATTTGACACAGAGTTTCACTTTGTCACCCTCAGTAGAGCTGCCATTCCAGCTTGCTGCAACCTCCAACTACTGTGCTCCAGCAAATCTTTTGCCTCAGCCTCCTGAGAAATTGGGACTAGAGTTGCTGGCTGCAACACCTCAATATTTTTGTTTTTTTACATTTAGGCTCTGGCAGGCTTCAAACTCCCCACTGTAATTATATGAAGCTGGTGCCCAATTCACTGAGACAGCCTGTGGGACAATATTTCAAGGAGCTTTTTCTTTTTCTTTTTTTTTTTTATTAAATCATAGCTATGTACACTGATATAATCATGATGCATCATTCACTAGCTTCACAGACTGTTTACCAAGTATTACATATACCCTTGTAAGATGCACAACTGGTGTAATCCCACCAATCCCCTTCCCTCCACCTACTTTTCCTCTTCCTTTCCCCCTTCCCACTATTCTTAGGTTGTAATTGGTTTATAGCTTGTGTGTGTGTGTGTGTGTGTGTGTGTGTGTGTGTGTGTGTGGTTTTGGGCCCGGGCTAGGTTTGAAGCTGCCACCTCTGGCATATGGGACTGGAGCCCTACTCCTTGAACAGAGGCACCACCCTGGATAATAGCTTTCATGTGAAAACCACAAATTAGTTTCATAGTAGGGCTGAGTACATTGGGTACTTTTTCTCCCATTCTTGAGATACTTTACTAAGAAGAATATGTTCCAGCTCCATCCATGTAAACATGAAAGATGTAAGTCTCCATCTTTCTTTAAGGCTGCATAATATTCCATGGTGTACATATACCACAAATTATTAATCCACTGGTGGATCGATGGGCACTTGGGCTTCTTCCATGACTTAGCAATTATGAATTGGGCTTAAATAAACATTCTGGTACAAATATCATTGTTATGATGTGATTTTTGTTCTTCTGGGTATATGCCCAGTAGAGGGATTACAGGATTGAATGGCATATCTATTTTTAGATCTCTAACTGTTCTCCATATCTCTTTCCAAAAGGAATATATTAATGTGCATTCCCACCAGCAGTGCAAAACTGTTCCCTTTTCTCCACATCCATGCCAACTTCTCAGGTCTTGGAATTTTGTGATATAGGCTAGTCTCACTGGAGTTAGATGGTTTCTCAAAGTAGTTTTGATTTGCATTTCTCTGATGATTAAAGATGATGAGCACTTTTTCATATGTCTGAAGGCCATGCGCCTGTCTTCTACAGAGAAGTTTCTTTTCAAATCCCTTGCCAAGCGTGCGATGAAATCCCTTGTTCTATTCTTGTTAATGTGTTTGAGTTCTCTGTGGATTCTGGTTATTAAACCTTTGTCGGAGACATAACCTGCAAATATCTTCTCCCATTCTGAGGGCTGTATTTTTGCTTTACTTACTGTGTTCTTGGCTGTGCAGAAGCTTTTTAGTTTGATCAAGTCCCAGTAGTGTATTTTTGAAGCTGCTTCAATTGCTCGGGGGATCCTCCTCATAAAATACTCGCCCAGACCGATTTCTTCAAGGGCTTTCCCTGCACTGTCCTCTAGTATTTTTATAGTTTCATATCTTAAGTTTAAATCTTTGATCCAGTGAAACTCTATCTTAGTTAATGGTCAAGAGTGTGGGTCCAGTTTCAGTCTTCTACAGGTTGCCAGCCAGTTCACCAAGCACTATTTGTTAAATACGGAATCTTTTCCCCACTGAATGTTTTTAATTGGCTTGTGAAAAATTAAATAACAGTAAGTAGCTGGATTCATCTCGTGGTTCTCTATTCTGTTCCAGACATCTACGTCTCTGTTTTTGTGCCAATACCATGCTGTTTTGATCACTATCAATTTGTAGTATAGTCTGAGGTCTGGTAGACTAATTCCTCCTGCTTCGTTTTTATTTCTGAGTAATGTCTTGGCTATTCAAGGTTTTTTCTGATTCCATATAAAACATAGTATTTTTTTTTTTTAGATCTTTAAAGTATGACAGTGGAGCTTTATTAGGGATTGCATTGAAATTATATATTGCTTTGGGTAGTATGGACATTTTAACAATGTTGATTCTTACCAGCCATGAGCATGGTTTGTTTTCCATTTTTTAATATTTTCAGCTATTTCTTTTCTTAGAGTTTCATAGTTCTCTGTTGTTGTTTTTTTTTTGGTAGAGACAGTCTCACTCTACCACCCTCGGTAGTGCCATTGCATCACACAGTTCACAGCAACCTCTAACTCTTGGGCTTACGCAATTCTCTTGCCTCAGCCTCACGAGCAGCTGGGACTAGAGGAGCGCACCACAATGCCCGGCTATTTTTTTTTGTTGCAGTTTGGCCGGGGCTGGGTTTGAACCCGTCACCCTCGGCATATGGGGCCGGCGCCTACTCACTGAGCCACAAGCGCTGCCCCATAGTTCTCTTTATAGAGGTCTTTCACATCCTTTGTTAGATAAATTCTGAAATATTTCATCTTCTTTGGCACTACTGTGAATGGGATAGAGTTCTTAACTGTTTTTTCAACTTGGCTATTGTTGGTATATATAAAGGCTACTGATTTATGAATGTTGATTTTGTAACCTGAGATGCTGCTGTATTTCTTGATCACTTCTAAGAGTTTTGTAGTAGAGTCCCTACTGTTTTCCAGATATACTATCATATCATCTGCGAAGAGCGAAAGTTTGATGTCTTCTGATCTTGTAGGGATACCCTTGATCACCTTTTCTTTCCTAATTGAGGTAGCTAAAACTTCTATTACAATGTTATGCAGCAATGGAGACAATGGGCAGCCTTATCTGGTTCCTGATATGAGTAAAAATGATTCCAATTTAACTCCATTCAATATGATATTGGCTGTGGGTTTGCTATAGATGGTCTCTATTAGTTTAAGAAATGTCCCTTCTATACCGATTTTCCTTAATGAATATTAAAAGAAACTGTATTCTCAGAAATAATAAAATCTGAAGGAAATTGACCGATACTTGGAAGCATGTCACCTTCCAAGACTTAGCCAGAATCAAGTGGCAATGTTGAACAGGCCCACATCAACTTCGGAAAAAGCATCAACCATACAAAACTTCCCTAAAAAGAAAAGCCAGGGAACAGATGGTTTCACATCTGAATTCTACCAAACCTTTAAATAGGAATTAGTACCCATATTAGTCAACCTGTTCCAAAATGTAGAAAAAGAAGGAAAACTACCCAACACATTCTATGAAGCAAACATCACCCTGATCCCCAAAGCAGCAAAAGACCCAACAAGAAAAGAAAATTATAGACCGATATCACTAATGAATATAGATGCAAAAATATTCAACACGATCCTAACAAACAGAATCCAGCAACACATCAAACAAGTTATACATGATGACCAAGTCGGTTTTATCCCAGCATCTCAAGGCTGGTTCAATATATGTAAATCTATAAATGTAATCCAGCATATTAACAAATTAAAAAACAAAGACCATATGATTCTCTCAGTCAAGGACCTTTTTGACACCTAACCCAAATTATGCATTTGAGAGTAGCTTACCAATTAACTATGCTGGGCTTCAGTCTTAATTTGGTCATAGTTTGAGAGGTCTTATGCATATCTGCTTCACTTGAACCATCAAGGTATTTCTGGTCTTTTTAGTTGATGAAAATCTTGTGGGTTGTTTTGTTGGCATGTCTGTTCAAGCAAGTTTGTATGAGTATTTTTGAGAAACGGTTTCCATATATGACCCAGCCTAATCTTTTCTGGTCTCAGCATAGATCATAGCAACTTTAAACTCCAGAATTTGGGCAATCCTCTGGCCTGAGACTCCCATGTACTACGATAACAAGTGACTGTCAAAATGGGCCTAGATAATTTTTCACTTTGTAGTAGGAGACAGGCTCTGATTCTTTCTCTGTTTGCTCTGAGTACCCCCTCCTTCAAGAACTCCACTCATCTTAGCATGCCAGAGAGCTAGAATTATAGGTGCAAGCCACCAAGTTTGGTCATTCTCTTGTTCTTTGTTTCCCTTCATCCTCCCTCCCTTTGCCCTACCTTCACTCATACTTCCTTCCTCCAATTATCTCCCTATCATTCGCTTGCTATCTCCACTCTTGTTTTTTTGTCTTTTTTCTTTCTTATTCATATATACCTAGATTGTGAATACATTTATGCAAGGGTGAGTTTCAATGTGTTGATTAGTTATGCAAATTGGAGTGATCACATTCTACTACTTAACATAGCTTTCACCTCATTTACTTTATCAAAGTGTTATGATATTTGGATACAATACTTGATAGACTTGACTTGTACCCTTGCAATATACATCATAGGTAAGGAACCACCAATATGCCTCCCTGTCTGAAACCACTCAGTCCCTTCCCCTACTCCTCCCCTCCCATCTTTTGTCCTGAGCTATAGTTGTGATTCATCTCTCTTATGAAAGTGTGAGTGAGTGTAAATTGGTTTTGTAGTAGTACTGAGTACATAGGATATCTTTGCCATTACTTGGATACTTTACTAAGAAGAATAAGTTCCAGATCCATGCATGTCAACATCAAAGAGGTAAAGTCTTCATCTTTTCTTTCAATGATGCATAGCATTTCATGGTATACATATACCACAATTAATTGATCCAGTCATTGGTCTAAGGGTACTTTTGCTTCTTCAAATATTTGGAAATTATGAATTCAGCTGCAGTAAGTGATCTTGTGCATGTATCTTTGTTAGCAATTGATTTTTGGCCTTCAGGGTATGCACCACATATAGTAATTTTAGGATCAAATGTCAGGTCTACATTTAATGCAATGTACTAGCTTGCATTCCCACCAGATTGCAGAATGTTCCCTTTTCTCCACAACCATGCCAACACTTGTAGTTTTGGAAATTTGTGATGTGGTATGATCTAGGCTGAGGATACGGATGTGTAGCCTGCACCATGTACAGAAATTGTATCTAAAAAACAACCCATACACACACCCATGCAATATCAAAAGAATAAACCAGCCAAGAAAGATTTTCCTCATCTAAAAAGAGCAGAATTACCTTGCTGGTTCAAGCAAAGTAGAAATGCTTAAAATGTGTGAAGCTATGACAATATGAGGCTCTATCCAGGCACAGTATATTTATAAGCCTCTCTAAGGAATGTTTTGCGGTAGATGTGAAACAGACCTTTAAAAAAGGGTACCGTGGTCTGTCCGTGTGGCTCAGTAGCACTTTACGGCCTACTTGACGGCCCCATATAATGAGGGATTTGGAACCCTGTCCTGACCTCACACACACACACACACACACACACCCAAAAATAGTCAGGTGTTGGGCTGACTAGCAGGGCTCTTAAATCCCAGCTATTCTGGAGGCTGTGGCAAAATAATGATCTAAGAACAGGAGTTGGAGGTTCCTGAGTGTTGTGATGCCACAACACTCTACCAAGGGTGACAATGTGAAACTCTGTCTCAAGGAAGAAAAAAATTATGAAGAGCAACCTACTTAAGTGACTCCATTCAGTTTTGTCAACTATGATGCAGCTTAAGTCAAACTGCTGTACAAACCTTAACTGTGTGGTCAGCCTAGTGACAGGAATCTCAACAATCAATAGAATCAATAAGGCAAAAATGTGAGATCAATACTATGTCCATGGATGGAAGGCTAAGAAATTTCCTGGATCAAATATTTGAAGGACACCAGGCAAAGGGAGAAGAAAAGGCCACTTAGTATCTTTGACCAGAAGCTTGGATATCACTTAGTACTTTTACCAGAAGCTGGATTACAGGATGAAGTCACTACATGTGCACTGTGAATGACATCACCATGGGTGTTGCCCTGGTTTACCATCTTTAAGCTTCACCTTATCTTGGTTTGTCTTTTGTTTCAAACTCCTACAAATGAGTTTGATTCTGTCCTCCACAAACCATTCCTGCTTCCAAAAGTTTCTTTGTATATCAGGACAAGAGATTAAACCACCCTTCCTTTTTTTTTTTTTTTTTTTTTTTGTCATGGATTTGTAAGCAAGTGAAAGATTATGGTTTATACGTAGTGGTGTCCTGGGATGTTACATACAGGAACCCGAGCCAAAAAATCAGACCATGATTTTATACACTTTACAGATACGTTACACAATTCTAAGTTCTACTTTTCCTGAGATTTTATTTCTATCTCTAGAATAGTCTTTTTTCAGATGGTAGGTGTCTTAGTCAATGTCCTCTATCGAAATCCAGTTAGGCAATGTGTCCAGTAGTATATTCCATAGCTGCAGTTTGCAATGTGTCCAGTAGTATACTCCAGAGCTGCAGTTATTTATGATGATCCAGGGAAATATCAGCCTACATTGTAATCTCTATCAATTCTGAATGTGTGCCAGGTGTGCCCAAACTTTTGGCTTCTTTGCCACATAGTAACTAGAAGAGTTGTTTGGGCCACACTTTCAATAAACAATAACTAATGAAACCTGATAAGCAAAAAGAGAAATTTGCATAATTGTGCTGATATCTGCCACAGATACGCAAAACCTTCTTGACATAATCACATGAGTCACCAGGGCCTGAAGATTGGAAACTCCTCAAATTCCCTGATAAGGTCATATCAAAAGCCCAGCTAAATGCCTTTAGCCATGCATGACTACAATTTTTGGGTGCTCTGGGAGGTCAAGGTGAGCTAATTTCCTTTGCTCAGTGTACAGAGACAAGGCCAAGCAACAGCAAGATAGCTCCAGGCTGGATCACACACCTGGTTTGTACTAAAAATAGAAGAGGTTGTCAAGGATTGTGTCCTTTTCCTTTAGTTCCAGTCTCTCCAGAGACTGAGGCAGACAGATTCCTTCAACCCAAGGTTTGGATGTTTCTGTGTGGTATACTGACGCCATGACACTGCAATGTGGGTGAAATAGTGAGAGTCTATCTCATGAAAAAGAAAGAAAGAAAGAAAGAAAGAAAGAAAGAAAGAAAGAAAGAAAGAAAGAAAGAAAGAAAGAAAGAAAGAAAGAAGGAAAGAAAGAAAGAAAGAAAGAAAGAAAGAAAGAAAGAAAGAAAGAAAGAAAGAAAGAAAGAAAGAAAGAAAGAAAGAAAGTTTGCTAGACACAGGTTCCAAAAGCTGAAGTAGGAGGTGAGATCAGTAGGAAGATGAAATATGGGTCTGCATAAAGGAGGAGATTGATTATGGTAACCAGGGGTGTGGTGGGGATTTGTCAGAACAACTGGATTTGGAATCATTTCATTAGAATATTGCCAGTTGATCTGATGGTTAAGAGTGTAACCTGGCTTATTGTACCCTCAATGAATCCCCAACAATAAAAAAAAAGAAAAAAGAAAAAAAGAAAAATTCTCCAGAGATGTCTGCTTGGGCTTGGACTGATTGATTGAAGAAAATATTGGCCCGTATTGAAGGAGCCCAACAGAAGTGGTGGAGGGTACATTCGGGATTTTTTAGTGTGCTTATGAAAAGCATTAAGTGAGTCAAGAATTCACTCTGTGATGTGGCAGCGCTAGTGGCTCAGTGGGTAGGGCACCACTCCCCTATAGCAAGGGTAGCATGTTCAAACCGGGCCACAGTCAATCCACAAGAAAATAGTAACTGGTTGATGTGGCCAGCACCTGTAGTCCCAGCTACATGGGAGGCTGAGGGAAGAGAATCGCCTAAGCCCAGGAGTTGGAGTTTGCTGTGATCTGTGTGATGCTATGACACTCTACGAGAGCAATACAGTGAGACTGTATCTCTAAATAAAAGAAATAAAAGAATTCACTGTGTGGGAAATTTCCAGTGCCTATAAGAATCTAGGATATCAAAGGGTCAGTGTTTCATAAAATCAAATGTTTCATTAATAGAGGTTGTTGGAAAACACTTTCCCAATGTGAGAGTATTTTCTCTTGATGATGTCTAATCTAGGGGAAATTTTTCAACACCAGATCCATGGACAAAAGTAAAAATGAGGAGTTAAGTTCTCTAATAATGGATTTCTTCATTTAAGTATTGCCACAGAATCTCATTTTGTTGCCCTCAGTGGAGTCCCCTGGTATCATTGTTCACAGGAAGCTTCAAGTGTTGTCATCAAATGAACATATTCACTCATTTTGGACTCTAGGTGCCTGCATAACATCCAGCAGTTATTCATTCTTCAGAGATTGGTATCTCACTAGTGCTCAGTGTGGTCTCCAATTCAGAAAGTCTGCTGATGCAACTGATGGGGCTTCCCAAAGTGCCAACATGACTGGCAAGAAGCACAACCACTAGCCACCAAGTATTCTTCGAAAAATATTCCAAATAAAATGTTCAGATTGAATGCTCACATCTGTAATCCTCACAATCTGGGAGGCAGAAGCGGGTGGATCCCATTAACTGACCACTGGTGGGAGCCCCAGAACTCTCAGATGCTGAAGAGGCTGAGGCAATAGGAACTGTTGAGCTCATTAGTTTGAAATTCCAGTTAGCTAAAATGACATCAAGGCACTCCACCCAGGGAAAAGAACTCTGTCTAAAGGAAAAAGAAAATGACATCTTTGGTAAGATGGAACAATGTGTCTTCTACGTCATGATAATCTGTGTGTGAGCAGGGAGATAAGATTAACTGTTTCTCAAGTCCTCTCACCTCGTAGGTACTTCTTGTGCTGTGAGACTTTTGAGCACCTCATGTTTTGGAGAACATCATCAAGTAGATTCATTAAACTAAGTAATTCACCCTTAGATAGTGTACAATTC
The DNA here is from genome assembly GCF_027406575.1 of Nycticebus coucang. Taxonomy (NCBI): domain Eukaryota; kingdom Metazoa; phylum Chordata; class Mammalia; order Primates; family Lorisidae; genus Nycticebus; species Nycticebus coucang. The sequence continues at coordinate 10,720,289 of NC_069805.1, forward strand.
TGTTTGTCTTAGTATTGTCACACAATTGTACAGCTGTTGATCCACTCTAATTTCATAACTTTGTCCCTTCCCCCAACACAAAGAATGTCAATTCCTACTAGCAGTCACTTTCATCTTCTCCTTCCTCCTCCACCTGACCCCTACTCCTAACATACAATTGGCCCTGTCTTGATGTTTTCTTCTGAGTTCAGTCATGCTCTGTGTGGTTTTTTGTAGGTGGCCTTGTTCCCTTATCATAATGATTTTAACGTTTATTTCTATTATAACATAAATGTGCACTTCATTCCTTTTGATTGTTAAAAATGTTCCATCATGTAAATATAGCACGTTCTATGTATTAAATCATCTGTAAATCCCATTAGTAGTCCTGAAGATGTTCCCTACTTATCTAAGTTTTTTTTTTAAATATTTTAACAACAAAATACGTTGTCTCTGTCAAAAGGCTTTTCTGTGTCTCTTGAGGCAACTATGTGGTTTTTCTTATTAGCACTAATAATGTAGTGTGTTCTATTCATTGATTATCCCACATATAGAAAGACTGGCAATCCTGGTAATAAGTTCCATTTGGGATACATGTATAAAATATTTTGTATGCAACTGGACTTTTTCTGCACCTATACAGTGTATGTCTTGTATATTGGATACAGGGTTTCCCCCTTCTCCCAAGAAAAATAGATTGGTACCATCATAACTCAAAGAAATGCAAGTTGGTAAAATCAAGCGATCCTTTGAATTTGTGCTTCTCAGCAGCTGAGAGTCAAGAGCCATGCCACCACTGCTGGAGATAATTTTCACTTATTTCTTGGACTGGTGGTGTGTCTTACTGTGTTGCTCAATCTAGTATGAAACCCCTTAGCTTCCAGTGATCTTTCTACCTCAGCATCTAAATTTGCTGGGAGTATAGGTTTCAGTAATGGTGATCATCCATACTTATGTTTGCTGAATGTTTTTCTCATTTTCCTCATGTTTAACAACCTGTGGAAGAAAAAGTAACTACTATATGTAGATATAATTCACACACTGCACAATTCAATCATTTCTAGTATAGAGTTAAGACTACACATTAAGGGATCACATCTATTATTGTTTGTTAGTAGAGACATTTCTCTTAAGGTGTAGAGGAGAGTGATAGAAAGAAAGAAGTGAATGAAGGAAATAAAAGAATGGAAATAGGAAGCAAATGAGAGAGAGAGAGAGAGAGAGAGAGAGAGAGAAAGAAATGGAGGAATATAGGATAAAGTGATGGAGGGCCAAAGAGAGGGAGGTAAAAAAAGAAGGATAAAATGACTAAATTTCAAGGCTCATACCTGTAATTCTAACCTTCAGGAAGGCTGAGATGAGTGGTGTTCTTGAATGAGGGGGTGCCAGGAATGTACAGAGAAAGGCTCACACCCTCTCTCTATGAAAAAGTGAAAAATTATCTTGGCATTGCAATAGGCATTTGTATTTCTAGTCACATGGGGGTCTCAGAAGGCAGGACTGGCTAAATCCTATTGAGTTTGATGTTGCTTTGATCAATACCGAGGCAAAAAAAGACTAACGTTGGCCACATATATAAACCATATTTCAAAAATGCCCATACACATACCCATGCACAGACAAATTTCCAAACTAACCAACAAATATTTTCATCATTAAAAAAGACCAGAGTTACTTTCATGGTTCAAGCAAAGTATAGGTGCTTAAGACCTGTGAAGCTATGACCAATGAGAGACTGTAGCCATGCATAGTAAATATGCAAGGTTCTCTCAAATGGATGTTTTGGGGTAGATGTCATCCAGGTGCTTAAAATAGCATCCACATTCATTGCCTCTGGGTCGGTGGGTAGGGGACCAGACTCATATCACGAGGGTGGTGAGTTTGAACCCGGCTCTGTCCAAACTGCAAGAATAAATAGCCAGGTGTTGTGGAGAATGCCTGTAGTTACAGTACTCTGGAGGAACAGGGAAAATAATTGCCTAAGCCCAAGAGTAGGAGCTTCCAGTGAGCTTGATGCCACAGCACACTCCTGAGGGTCACAAAAGTGAAACTCTGTCTAAAGGGGAAAAATAAATAAATAAAGACAGTCCTACCTCAGTGAATCCATGCATTTTTGTCAGCTGTGATGCAGTTTGAGTCACACTGTTGTACAAAATCTCAACTGTTGTGTCAGCCTAGGGCAAGGAATCTCAACCGTCAATGGAATCAATAATGCACAAATGAGAAATCACTACTCTGCCTGTGGATGGAAGACTAAGTAGTGTCCGGGCCCAAACACTTGACGAAAACCAGCTGAAGTGAGCAAAGAGGCCGCTTAGTATTTTTGACTCTAAGCCTGGATCCCAGGCCATTGCACAAATTATGCCACTATACGTTCAGCATGGATGACATCAAAATGGGTGTTGCTCTGGGTTATCATCTTTAAGCTTAACCTTATTTCTTCTAAGTATGTGTACTGGCTATTTGAGTTTTTTGTTCGGTTCAAACTGTTGGGGGTTGATTATCCACACTCAATTTCTGCTCCCAAAAGTTTTTTTTATCTGCCCAGGCTTTCAGCATTTCTTTCTTTCCTTTTCTTGGCATGGATTTGTAAGTAAGTGGAGGAGTATGGTTTTTACCTCGGGTTCCACTTGGATTTTAGAACAAGAACACAGTCCCAAAGATTAGGCAGTAATTTCACAAACGTGAAATCACACAATTCTCAGTTCTACTTTTCCCGAGGTTTTGCTTCTTTCTCTGTAATAGGCTTGTTTTGACGGGAGGTGTCTCATGGAAGGTACTCTCTCGAATCTAGTTAGACAATATGTCCACTAGTGTACAGCATACCTGAAGTTATTTATGGTTATCATGGGAAATATCTGCCTATCTGGAAAGTTCCAACGTTCCTGACCTCCGGGGTAGGTGTGTTCAAACTTTTAACTTCTTGGACATGTAGGAAGTAGAAGAATAATGGTGGGCCCCACATTTAAAACACAATCACGAATGAAACCTAATAAGCAAAAAAAAAAAAAAAAAGAGAGAGAGATCTGTGCATAATTGTGGTGATATCTGCCACCATAAATATGCAAAATAGTCCTGAAATAATCCATATGTGTCACTGGGGACTCAGGATTGGACACTCCTCATAGACCCTAATAAGTTTCTTTCTTAATTAGTGTTCAATGACTTTTCTCATGCATGAATACAATATTTGGATCCTCTGAGAGGCCAAGGTGGGCTGATCCCACCTTAGCTTACATCTTTCAGACAACGGTGCTCAATATCACCAAGCAATCAAGACACCCTCAGCCTTGATCTCCCACCCATTTTCTTGTGGAATAGAAAAGGTAGTGAAGCATTGTGACGATTTCCAGAGGGTCCACACATACAGAGAAACTTTTCCAGTTCCATCCATGTAATCATGAAAGTGGTAAACTGTGCATCTTTCTTAAGGCTGCATAATATTACATGGTATAAATATACCCCAATTTATTAATCCATTCATGCATTGCTGGGCACTTTGGCCTTCTTCCAGGACTTACAATTATTAATTGGACTGCAATAAACATTCAGTTTTAAATATCTATGTTGTATAATGATTTTTGTTTCTCTGGAGATGTACCTAATAGAGAAATTCAAGGATCTAATGCCAGGTCTATTTTTAGATCCCTAAGTTATTTCCAATCAACTTTCCAAAAGAAGCGCATTTGTTTCCATTCCCACCTGCAGTGCAGATGTGTTCCTTTTTTCCCACATCAATGCCAACATCTATGGTTTGGGGATTTGTGATGTGGACACATCTTACTGTAGTTAGCTGATATGACAATGTGGTTTTGATTTGCATTTATCTGATGATTAAGAATAAGGAGCATTTTTTCATTTGTCAGTAAGTCATTCACCTGTCTTCTTCAGAGAAGTTTCTCTTCAAGTCCCTTTCCCACACTGAAATGGCAACAATTGTTCTTTTCTTGCTAATAAGTTTGATTTCTCTGGAGATTCTGTTTATAAAACCTTAGTTGGAGACATAACCTACAAATATCTTCTCACATCCTAAGTGCAGTCTGCTTGCTTTAACTGTGTTCTTGGCTGTGAAGAAGCTTTTCACTTTGATCAGATCCCAGTAATTTATTTTTGGTGTTGCTTCAATTTCCCAGGGGGGACCTTCTCATAAAATATTCACCCAGGCCAATTTCCTCAAGTGAATTCCCTATAATTTTTCTAGTATTTTTATAGTTTCATGTCATAAGTTTAAATCTTTGATCAAGTGAGAGTACATCTTCATTAAGAGTAAAAGGATGGGTCCAGTTTCTCTCTTCTACAGGTCTCCAGCCAGTTCAACCAGCACTATTTGTTAAATAAAGAGTGTTTTCCCACTGAATGTTTTTCATAGGCATATCGAAGATTAAATGATGGTAAGTAGCTTGGATCATCTCTTGGTTGTGTATTCTGTTCCATACAGCTACCTATCTGTTTTTGTGCCAGTACCATGCTGTTTTTATCATGACCAATTTATAAAATAGTCTGAGATCGGGTAGCGTGATTCCTCCTGATTTGTTATAATTTCTGAGTAATGTCTTGGATATTACAGTTTCTTTTGATTACATATAAAGAAAAGTTTTTTTTTTTTTTTCAGGTAAATATTTGAAGTCTCACAGTGGTGCTTTAAAAAGTATTTCATTAAAATTCTATATTGCATTGTGTAGTGTGGACATTTAAACAATGTTGATTCTTCCCAGCCATGAGCATAGTATGTTTTTCTATTTATTAATGTCTTCACTTTCTTTTTCTTAGAGTTTCATAGTTCTCTTTGTAGAGATCTTTCCATGTCCTTTTTTAGGCTAAATCTCAAATATTTCATATTTGGCACTATTGTGAAAGGAATAGAGTCCTTGACGTTTTTTTCAGCTTGACTTTTGTGGTGTATATAAAGGCTACAAATTTTTGAGTATTGATTTTGTAACCTCAGATGCTGCTAAAATCATTGATCACTTCTGAGAATTTTTTAGTTGAATCTCATGTTTGTTACAGATACACAATCATGTCCTCTGCAGAGTGCACCTTTGATCACCTCTGACCGTATATGTATACAATTGATCATTTTTTTCCTGCCTCATTGCGGTGGCTAAAACTTCAATTGCAATGATGAAAAGCAGTGGATACAATGGGCAATCTTGCCTTGTCCCTGGTATGAGTGGAAATGATTTCACTTAACTCCATTCTATATTATATTGGAAATAGTTTTTCTGTGGATGGCCTCTATCAGTTTAAGAAATGTCTATTCTGTACTTATTTCTTCTTTTTTATTTTTTATTATTATTTTTATTACTAAATCATAGCTGTGTACATTAATGCGAACATGGGGCAACATACACTGGTTTTATAGACTGTTTGACACATTTTCATCACACTTGTTAGCAAGTTAACTAATGTTAACTTTAGGGGGAAAAAAAGTTGGCTAATGTTAACTCCAGGAAAAAGCATCCTACTTAAATGACTCAATGCAATTTTGTCATCAATGATGCAGCTTGAGTCACACTGTTGTACAAAATCTCAACTCTTTTGTCAGTGTCGTGCCAGGAATCTCAACTGTCAACAGAATTAATAAGTCACGGATGGGAGATCACTTCTGTTTCTGTGGCTGGAGTGCTAAGAAGGGTCCCTCCTCAAACACTTGTGGGAGAACAGATAAAATGAGAAGAAAAGGCCACTTAGACTATTTGACCAGATGCCTGGATCCAGGACATGAACAGGATGAAGTCACTACACGATAACCATGGATGACATCAGAATGGGTGTTGCCCTGGGTTACCGGGTTTATGCTTAAACTTATTCCTACTAAGGACGTGTAGTGGCTGTCTGGGTTTCCCATTGGGTTCAACCTGTAACAAAGTGTATGGTTCTTTTCTCCACACTCAATTCATGATTTCTAAAATTTGTTTGTATCTCTGGCCAAGGGTGTGCAACAACCTTTCATTTCCTTTTCAATAAATTGATTTTTAAGCAAGTAGAAAAGTATGGTTTATGCTGAGTGCTTCCCTGTGATATCATAGACCAAGAACCTGTGTCCAAAGATTGGACAGTGATTTCACAGACCTGACAGGTATTTTACACAATTCTCACTTGTACTATATTTTTTATTTTTATTAAATCATAGCTGTACACGTTACTGCTATCATGGGGTACAAAGTGCTGGTTTTATATACAATTTGAAATATTTTCATCGAACTAGTTAACAAAGCCCTGGTGGCATTTTTTTATTTTTTGTGTTCAGACATTTATATTCTGCATTTAGCAAGTTTGATACAGGTAAAACTCACTTGTACTTTTCATGATGTTTTACTTCTTTCTCTAGATTAGGCTTGTTTTGGATGGTAAGGGTCTTACTTAAAGTCCTCTCTCAAAATCTAGTTAGACAATTTGTCCAGTAGTGTACTCCATACCTGCCGTTATTTATGAGAATCATGAGAAAAGTTAGCCTATCTAGAATGTTCCAACATTTTTGACCTCCATACCAGTTGTGTCCACACTTTTGACTTCTTGGAAACATAGGAAGTAGAAGAGTTTTGGAGGTCACACATGGAATGAGTAATCACTAATAAAATCTGACTAGAAAAAGAGATCCGTGAATAATTGTGGTGATGTCTGCCACCACGGATATTCAAAATAATCCTGACATAATCCCGATATGTCACCAGGACTTAGAATTGGACACTTCTCAAAGTCCCTGATAAGGTCATTTTCTAAGTAGAGTTCAATGACTTTTGCCACACATGATTACAATATTTGAATAGTCTGGGAGGCCAAGTTGGGCTGAGCCCCTAAGCTCACCTGTGGAGACAAGGCTGAGCAAGAGCAAGACACACCCCACCCTGATCTCCCACCCACACTATTTCCACTGAAATAGAAAAAGTAGTCAATTTTTGTGGCCCTTGTCTTAAGTACCCACTACTCAGGAGGCTGATTCATTAGGATCCCTTCAACACAAGAGTTACATTTTGCTATGTGCTTGGATAATGCCATGACACTCTAGCCTGGGCAACAGAGTTAGTGCTGTCTCATGAAAAACTTTAAAAGAGGAAAAGAAGAAAAATACGCTAGACACACTTTCTGAGAGCAAAGTATGAAGAGAGGCCTGTAGACAGATGTAATAAAGGACTGCATAAAAGAGGACATTTTTGTGGCCCCCGTGGAGTGTAGGAAAATGAGACAGAAAAAGTGGGTTTGGGATTGGTTCATTAGGATATTGCCACTTGATCTGATTTGTAGGAGTTGTCCAGAGATATCTGGTCCCTGGCCTATGACTGTTGGGACAAGGGAATATTGGCCCCAATTGATAAACCCCAATAGAAGGGTGAATTTTCTACTCTGGATATTTTAGAGGGATACAAATAGCTTGACTGGAGTCAAGAAGTCACTGTGTTGGCAGTTTAGAGTGACTATATGCATATAGGACATCAAAGGGTTACAGCTATGTAAAATGCAAAAGCTTGACTAATACAGGCTTCAGGAAAATGATTTCCCTATGATATAATAATTTGGCTAGTTTACATCAAATCTAAGTGTTACATCAAATCTAAGTATAAAATTTCAACTCTAGATCCGCAATTAAAAGTACAATTAAGAGTAATTTGCCTACCAATGTTTTTCTCCATTTATGTATGGAGACAGATATTTGTTGCCCTCATAGAGTGCCCTGGGATCATAGTTCACAGCAATCATCAAGTGTTGTCATCAAGCTAAATTATTCCCTCAGCTGGGAATTCAGTGACCTCCATGACGTCAGCCATTTTTTATTCTTCAGAGATAGTGTTCTCTCTAGTGCTAAGGCTGATCTCTAATTCAGAAACTCAAACAATCCAACTGAATGTGCCCTCCAAAATGCCAAGATGACAGGCATAAAGACCCACTTCTGGCCGCAAACCATAGTTGGAAAAATATTTCCAATTCATGGTGTGGAGTGGTGGCTCACACCTGTAATCCTAACACTCTGGGAGCCAGAATTGGGTGATCCAAAAGAAGTGGGCACAGTGGTGGTCACCTGGACTCCCAGATGCTCAGGAGACTGAGGAAATAAGATCTGTTGAACTCAGGATTTTAAGATTGCCGTTAGCTGTGATGACATCATGGCACTCTACTCAGGATAAGAAGTCAGTCTCTGTCTGAAGGAAAATTAAGATCACAACTTCAGTGGGATGGAACAATGTGCCTTTGAGGTCAATTCACGGTAACCTGTATGTGAGCACACAGGTATGGTTGACTGTCTCTCATGTGCTATCTATATCTGGTTACTTGTGCTGTGAGTCTTTTGAGCACCTTGAGGTTTGAAAAACTTCATCAAATTGATTCATTGAAATAAGTAGTTCACCCTTTGAAAGTGTACAATTCTGTATTTCTTAGAATAGTAAGAGAATTGTACAGCTATCTGCAAAATCTAATTGTAGGACTTGGTCTTCTCCCACACACAAAGAACTACAATACCTACTAGCAGTCACTTTCATCTTCTCCACCACCGTCCAACACTGACCCCCTATTTTTAGCAGACAATTTTCCCTGTCTTCTTGGTTCCTTCTGAGTTCATTCTTCCTCTATCTGGTCTTTTGTAAGTGGCCTTGTTCCATTAATCAAGGAGCACAGTCTACTGCACCCTTGTAAGGTGAATCAGTCTCATTTGTGCTCCTTGAAGTCATGAGACCCTGAGAAGGGACATTTCAATATTTGGGCTAGGTGTGAGTTTGGGGGATATTCTCCCTCAACTCCCATAAGCGGCATTGGTGAAAAAATGCAGGCAGTCAGCCTTAAAGAAAAGAATATCTCAGAGGGCTTTTGCCAAGTTGTAGCTGCAGACAGAGCATCTGCCTGGGGCAATGGACCATTGCACTTAACACCCTACCTCTTTGTTCACAAGAACTTTCAGTTAATCATATAGAGAAGTATGCAAACAGAACAGACAACCCAGCCCTTTGTGTTTCATCTCCATTGTTGTTTATCTCTAAACAAGATATCCTTGGTTTAAAAAGGTGTGTACCTACTTTACTGGATTAACTCTGATAAGGAATTTTTACCTTTTGTCTTCCTTGTTCTTGGATGATTTCTATCTGATGATTTGGGGTATATAAGAATGTGAGTAAAGACGGCCATTTGCTTCTGTGTCTGAGTGAACACCAGCCATATTTTAATACATGATTAATTCCACGTGGACTCTCTGCCTCCCTGTCTGACTAGGCCAGTGGACAGCAACATCTGGTGCAGTAAGCAGGGTTTGGCTGGACGGAAAGTGGTCGAATGTCTACTGAATCTCCAGTATCTGACCTTAAGTTAAGAACATTGAATGGAGGAAACTAGGTGGATACGACTGAGCTGAAGGTACTCAGGAATCCCGTCAAAGAAAAATTAGGGGATCATAATGGGAAATATGGCTTCCACAGAGAAGGAATATGTTCAGTTATTGATATCTTTGTTAGATTCCATGGTATTGTCTGGTTAGACTTAGTCTTTTCCTGTATCTTGGAAGCCATTCAAAAATGTTGTTATCGGTTTTCTCCTGACTCAAAAAATCAATTAAGTTTGTGTGTTTGGGAAGAAATTGGATAGGGTATGAAAAGGTTTCACCAGCAAGATAATATTATTAGCATGTATGTTTGAACTGTTTATAATTTAGTCACTTTAGCATTACAAACATTCTCAAATGATTCAAAAAATACGAGACTCTCAATATTCTCATAAAGTCCATGATGAACCAGAACCTGATATTGGTAGACTCATTCTTATTGATGAATCAAAATCATTAAAGCCTGATATTGGTAGACTCACTGTTAATGACAAAATTAAACCATTATCCCCTGAGATTGAATAGGGTGAACCAGATAATAAAGAGGTGACTCTTTCCTCTGCTCAGTCTTTACAAGACTGAATGACCAATTTGAAAAGCTTTTTAATGGAGTGTAGTGAACTTCTTGATAGGTTAAAGCAGAAACCTCCCAAATCGAAGCCACAGCCTCTTTTAACTGAGATGGTTTTTCCTCCTCCACGTGAGGAACACAAGCCTTTGTGCTCTCACATCCCATCTCTGGAAGGACCAGCAGTAAACTTTTATCGTTACCTGTGGGCCTGTTCCAACTGCTATACCGTATGAATATAAAAGCTTGATGGCAACTAGATTACGTAGATGAGGGATAATTCCTAATCCAAAAGACTTTAAAATTCTTATTGAACCCGAAATTTCTATGGAGGGCTCAGCTTCTAACAGCTGGGACCTTGAATTAATCATTCCTGTCTCTTGCATTACTAACCTAGAAGGTGAGAATGAAATAACCTATGATGAGGTTGATTTGAAATTTCTTCAAACTTTGAAAGATGCTGTTACAGCCTCTGGCCCTAATGCTCCTTATGTTCAAGGACATTTAAGATCATATTTGGGGGATTGATTTTAGATCCTAGAGATTGGGAAAGAATTGCTGAAACAGCATTAACCTCCACTCAGTATCTCCAATTTTGTTCATGGTGGAGAAGTGAAGCACGTAAGCAACATGAAAGTAATCCTGATGTTGCTTATGATCAGCTAAGTGGAATGGGATTTGTCGCCCTCAGGGGCAAATCAATCTTTTGAATGAGGTTTATTTTCAAATCGGAGATGTTTGCATGCATGCTTAGGCTCAGCTTGAAGAGCCTGGCTGTGGACAATTTTTTATAAAATTATACAAGGAACAAACTAGCCATATTTGGACTTCTTGCACGGCTACGCTCTGCCTTTAAGCATTTGATTTCAGGAACTGGCATGTGAGACATGCTCTTGCTTTCCCTTGTGTATGAGAATGCTAACAAATAATATTTCTTTTGTACCCCGTAACCTGCCATACATTTTGTATACTAGCTTGCACAGGCCTGCCCCTGAGGGAACTGTTGGAATTATATTAGAAGGAAGTAGTTCCTGTTTAAAAGAACTTTATGTCCATGTGGGTGTAATTGATGCTGATTATCATGGCAAAATTTCCATAACTGCCTCTTTTACTCAACCAATGATCATACAGAATTATTTTATCTGTTTTATACTCTTCAAAATTTAATTCGTAATAGAAATGTTCCAATTTTTATCACCCATATTTGAGCTCATTCTAATTTATGTTGTCCTTTAACTGCTGGCTATGAATACATTGATCATTTGATCGGCACTTATCAAAAAGCACAAGAGGAACATGCAATCCATAATAATAATGCTTCATCTTTAAAACAGAGATATTCTATAACTTAGAGAGATGCTAAACAAATTATTTAGTCTTGCCCCACTTGTCTGGTAATTACAATTCCCCATTTACTTCCCAGGTTAAATACCCGAGGACAAAAGCCTAATAAAATTTGGGAAATGGATGTAACACAATTTCCTAAATTTGGTAAATCTAAATATATTTATCGTTCAATTAATACTTATTCTAGTTTCTCATGGGCCCATTTGTTAGAAGCATTTGCTGTGATGGGTGTGACATTGATTATTAAAATAGACAACGGCTCTGCATATGCTTCTCGAAAATATAAACTTTTTTTTTCAAATTTACAATATTAAACATATAACTGGAATACCAGATAATTGCAGGGGTCAAGCAATTATTGAAAGACATAATCATACTCTTAAAAAAATATTGCTTAAACAGAAAGGAGCAATGGCATAAAATAGTTCCCCCAGATATAGATTACATTAAACATCATTTACATTAAATTTTTTAAAATTTAGATCCTGAAAGTAATACACCTGCTTCTAAATTATGGGTGAAACAACTACCTTTTCCAATTAACCAGCCAGTTTACAACCACCATTCCTGTGGTTAAAGGGCAATGTTGTTTGGAAAAGCAACAAGTGAATACTTTTGTTCAACTTGTACTATGTACATATGCATTAACAATTTTCTTCAGTTTGAAGTTTCCAAAGAACAGCTATATCTTTTTAGAGCAAAAATAAGTGTGTAGTTGCTATTAAAGCTGAGTGCCTGTGACAGGAGTCACACAACTGATATTATATACTCATCCTCAAAGGAATTAGTGTTGAAAGAGAGTGCTTTTTCACCACCAGCCCCAGGTATTTCTGGATATCCATCCCCCATTGATTTATAGAAAATTGGACCAGCTCAGTTTGGCCTTCATGCCTGGAGGGGCTCCCAAATTTGAAAACCACACCATCATTCCCAATACACTTTTCACTTTAAATTGCAAGAAGTGCATTTTCTCAGGCTTATGTAAAATTGCCTTTCATTTGGCTTGTGGGCAACATTTCATGGAATGAGAAAACTGGAGAGATGTGTTGTCCAGGAGCTTGTCAATTGTTTATTTGTATTAACATTTCCATGAGATTTGATTTTTCCCAAGATAGAATATTTCTTCTGTAGTCCAGGAATGGGGTCTGGCTATCAGTAAAGATGATGAGGCCTTGGGAAGAATCCCCAGTGATTTCGATTCTCATGAATCTGTCTCAGAAGCTTACCCAAGAGGACCAGGTGGTTTATCGGTCTACTGATAGCAGCGATTCTTGGAATTATACCCATCACCACTTCTGCAGCCACCTCTGGAATTGCCCTTACTGAATCTGTTAAAACTGAAATCTTTGTATATAATTGGCATAAAGATGAAGAAAGGTTGTGGGTTATTCAAAAACAAATTGACACAGAAATTCATAATGAGTTAGCAGATTTAGAACAAACAGTAATTTTGTTAGGAGATCAACTGTATAGTTTAGAAAAACAAATGAAATTGAAATGTGATTGGAATGTTTCCTCTTGTATTACTCCTGTCTTTTATAATGAAACTTTATTTCCTTAGCATAAAGTCAGGAAACACTTGCTAAACCATGAAAATTTAACTGCCGATATTATTGAATTAGAACATCAGGTATAAAGCAGGTTTGAAAAAAACCTTGGAACAAATCAATGGAGATGAGATATTTCTAGATATTTCTTTTCTTTTTTTTAATATCAATATCTAGATATTTCTGTTGGAATTGCACAACTTAACAAATTAGGTAAGATTCATTCCTTGTTTGCAAACTATGCAGGTAATCTGCTCTTTATGTTTTACTCCATAATTTTCTTACTTTATATCATTTGCAAAAATGTCCAACAGATAAACAAAACTATTGATTGTAATGCTGCTGTCTTTTTGGCTATGACAGCAGTGCAGGTAAATAGTCCTTAATTAGAAAAGGGGAAGTGAAGGGGCACAGTCCTCTGCACCCTTGTAAGGTGAATAATTTGTGCTCCTTGAGGTCAGGAGACCCTAAGAAGGGACATTTCTAGTACTTGGGCTAGGTGTGAGTAAGGGGGGATATTCTCCCCCAACTCACATAAGCAGCTTTCCTGAAAAATGCAGGCAGTTGTCTCTGTCAAAAGCCTTTTCTTGTCTCTGAAGTGGAAGGTATAATTTTACTTATTGATTCTATTAAGGCATTGTTTTATTTCAGTTGATTTACCAATATTGAGCTGGACTGGCAATCCTGGTAAAAATCCCATTTGGGATACATGTACAGAATATTTTGTATGCTACCAGACTTATCCTGCACCTAAACAGTTTATTACTTATAGATTGGATATTGCCTTTACCTCTTTGCCACAGAAAAATTCTTTAGTACTTCATAGCTCAATAAAATGAAAGCTACTAGCCTCAAGTGATGCTCCTGAGTTTATGCATCTGAGCAGGTGAGAGTATAGCCACATGTCACCACTACTGGGGAAGATTTGCCATTATTTTTTGGACATGTGGTCTTATTCTATTTCTCAGTCTGGTCTAAAACTCCTTGGATTCCAGTGACCCTTTCTGCATCAGAATTTGAATTTGGTGGGATTATAAATGTGGGCTATGGTTCTCAATCAACCTTATGTTTTTGAGAAGGCTTTTCTCAATTTTCCTCATAAATTACAACCCATGGAATAAAAAGTAACAACTCTATTTAGATAAAATTCAGACACTCTGCAATTAAACCATTTCAAGTATATAGTTCAAGACTACACATTCAGGGATCACTTGTATAGTTAGTTTGTTTTTTACCAGAGAAGTTTCCCTTAATGTTCAGAGAAGAGAGATAGAGAGATAAAGAGGAATGAAGTGAAGAAACGATTGGAGAGAGCACATGAATAAAGTTCAGAGAATTGGATGAAGGAAGGATAAAGTTAGGGAGGGGCAAAGAGAGGGAGGGATGGAGGGAAACCAAGAAAGATAAAATAACACAACTTGGTTGCTCACACATACTTCTGGAATCCTGATGTTAATGGAGTAAATAAGGGGTTGTTGAGAACAGACTCAGTAAGTGTCATACCCTGTCTCTAGTAAAAAGTGAAAAATGATCTAGGCATTGTGACTACCACCTGTAGTTCTAGTCACATGGAAACCTCTGGCAGGAGGTTTGCTTTTGTCCTGGAGTTCGAAGATGCTTTGATCTAGGCTGAAGTCACAAAAGACTAGCCTAGACCACATACAGAAAATGTATTTCAAAAATATCCAGACACTCACCCATGTACATACAAACCAACAAACCAATCAATATTTTCATCATCTACAAACACCAGAATTACCTTGATGGTTCAAGCAATGTAGACATGTGTAAAACCTGTGAAGTTATGAACACATTGAGTCTGTATCCAGGCATATTAAATTTGTAAGCTTCTCTCAAATGGATATTTTGTGGTTGGCATCAAGCAGGTCCTATAATATCATCTCACAGGCCATGTCTGTAGCTCAGTAGGTAGGGACCTGGGCCCATATAGGTAGTGTGGTGAGTTCAAAAACTGCCCTGGCCAATCTTCATCAAAATACAGCCGGATGTTGTGGCGGGTGCCTGTAACTCCAGCTCTTTCATAGGTTGAGGCAAGAGAATCATCTATGTTCATTAGGTAGATGTTGCGTGAACTGTGTTACACCAGCACTCTACCGAGAATGACAAAGTCAAATTCTGTCTCAAAGGAAAAAGGAGGAACAAATATCATCCTACATGTGTGACTCCATGCAGTTTTGTCAATTGTCATCTATCTTGAGTCACATATTTATACAAAATCTTAACTACTTTGGGAGCATTGAGCTGGGAATTTCAACCATTAATGGAATCAATAAGGCACAAATAGAAGATCATTTCTCTGTCTGTGGATGAACGGCTAAGAACTGCCCTGGTTTAAACAATTGAGAGACATCATTTGACCATAGTATCTTTGACCATATGCCTGGATCCCAGGACATTACAGAATGCAGTCACTACATGGTCACCATGGGAGACATCCCAATGAGTGTTACCCTGGGTTACCATCTTTCAGCTTATCGTTATTCCTGCTAAGCATGTGTAGTGGCTGTCTGGGTTTCTCGTTGGGTTCAAACAGTTACCAAAGCATGGAGTTCTTTTCTGCACACTAATATCCTGCTTCCTAAAGTTTGTCTGTATGTGTGGCCAAAGGATTGCAACAACACTTTTTCTTTCTTTTCAAGTCATGGATTTTTAAGCAAGTGGAAGAGTGTGGTTTACACCTCGTGGTGCCTTGGGATGTTATAGACCAAAAACTCTAGCCCAAATTTCAGACAGTGATTTCACAGATCTGACAGGTATGTCACACAATTCTCACTTGTACTTTTTGTGATATTTTACTTATTTTTCTAGTATAGGCTTATTTGGGATGGCTTGTGTCTCACTGAACATCCTCTTTGAAAACTGGTTAGGTAGGTAATGTGTCCAGTAGTGTACTCAATACCTGCAGTTATTTATGAGGATCATGGGAAATATAAGCCTATCTGGAAAGTTCCAACATTTCTGATGTCTTTGCCTGGTGTGTCCACACTTCTGGCTTCTTGGTAACATAGGAAGTAGAAGAGTTTGGTTGGGCCATATGTGAAATACACAGTCAATAATGAAACCTGATTCGCAAAAAAGAGATCCGTGCACACTT
Organism: Nycticebus coucang; assembly: GCF_027406575.1. Lineage (NCBI taxonomy): Eukaryota > Metazoa > Chordata > Mammalia > Primates > Lorisidae > Nycticebus > Nycticebus coucang. The sequence goes on from NC_069805.1 coordinate 10,736,152, forward strand.
GTGGTGATATTTGCCACCCTGGATATGCAAAACAGTCCTGCCATTATCTCTATTTGTCTCTGGGGCCTTAGGATTGGACACTTCTCTAAGCCCCTGATGAGGTCATTTCTTAATTAGAATTCAATTACTTTTACCACGCATGACTAGAATATGTGAATGCGGTAGGAGGCCATGATGGTTTGATCCCCTGAACCTACTTGTTGGGGAGAAGGCTGAGCAAAAGGAAGACACCCTCTGGTCCAATTTCCTACCCAGTTTCTACTGAAACAGAAAAGGTAGTGAAGTTTTATATATTTTCCTTTAGTTCTAGCTACTCTAGAGAACATGTTCCAGATTCATTCATCTAAACATGAAAAAGGTAACTTTCCCTTCTTTTTAAAGGCTGCATTATATTCCACGGCCTATGTATACCAGAATTTATTAATCCATTCATAGGTTTAAAAGCATTTGGGTTTCTTCCATGACTTAGCAATTATGAATTGTGCTGCAACAAACATTCTGTTGCAAATACCTTTGTTAAAATGTGATTTTTGGTCCTCTGGATATATACCTAATAGAGGAATTAAAAGATTGAATGACACATCTATTTTTAGATTCCTAGATGATCTCCAAATGGCTTTCCAAAAGGAAGGAATTACTTTGCAATCCCACCAATAGTGGAGAAGTGTTCCCTTTTTTCCACATTCATATCAACATCTATGGTTTTGGAATTTTTTGATGAGGACAAATTTTACTGGAGTTAGATGTTATTTCAAAGTGGTTTTGATTTTTATTTATCTGATGGTTAAAAGTGAAGAACAATTTTTTTCATGTCTGTAGTCTTTGTACCTGTCTTCTTCAGATAATTTTGTCTTCCAGTCCCTTTCCCACACTGAGATGGGATCACTTGTTCTTTTCTTGTTAATACGTTTGAGTTCTCTCTGGATTATGGTTATTAAAACTTGGTTGGAGACATAACTTGAAAATATATTCTCCCATTCTTAGGCATGTCTGCTTGCTTTACTTAATGTGTTCTTGACTTTGCAGAAGCTTTTTAGTTTGATCAGATTCAAGTAATGTATTTTTGGAGTTACTTCAATTGCATGGGGTTCATTCTCATAAAATATTCACTCAGGCCTATTTTCATAAGTGTTTTCATTTCACTTCCTTCTAGCATCTTTATAGTTTCATGCCTTAGGTTTAAATCTTTAATCAAGTGAGAGTCTATCTTATTTAAAAGTGAAAGTGTGGGTCCAGTTCAGTCTTCTACAGATCGCCAACCAGTTCATTTACCACCATTTGCTAAATAAGTAGTATTTTCCCCACTGAATGTTTTTGATTGGCTTGCCAAAGATCAAATAACAGTAATTAGCTGGGTTCATCTTTTGGTTCTCTCTTTTGTACGTATATCTGTCTCTCTATATTTGTTCCAGTACCATGCTGTTTTGATCACTATTTATTTATAGTATAGTCTCAGGTCTGCTAGTGTGATTCTTCCTCATTTTATTTTATTTTTTAATTTCTGAGTAGTGTCTTGGTTATTTGAAGTTTTTTTGTGATTCTGTATATGATGAAGTATATTTTGGCAGTGATGCTATAATAGGGATTACATTAAAATTGTATATTGCTTTGGGTAGTATGGACATTTTAACAGTGTTTAATATTCCCAGCCACGAGCATGGTATGTTTTTCAATTTGTTAGTGTCTTCAGCTATTTCTTTGATTATAGTTTTATAGTTTTCTTTATAGACATCTTTCACGTCCTTTGTTAGGTAAACTACCAAATGTTTCAACTTCTTTGGCACTACTGTTAAAGGAATAGTGGTCTTGACTGGTTTTTCACCTTGATTCTTGTTGGTTATATAAAGACTACAGATTTGTGATCATTGATTTTGTAATATGAGACACTGCTGTATTCATTGATCATTTCTAAGAGTTTTGTAGTTGAATCCCTGGGTTGTTCCAGATATACAATCATATTGTCTGTGAAGTGTACTAGTTTGATCTCCTCTGACTGCATATCCATACCCTGGACTGCCATTTTGTGCCTGATTGCAATGGCTTAGACTTCCACTACAATGTAAAAAAGTAGTGGAGAAAATGGGGTACCTTGCTTATTCCTTATCTGAGTGGTCATGATTTCAATTTAACTCCATTCAGTATGATATTGGCTGTGGGTTTGGTGTAGATGACCTCTATCAGTTTAATAAATATCCGCCTCCTGTACATTTTTTTTTTTTTGCATTTTTTGGCCAGTGCTGGGTTTGAACCTGGTACTTCTGGTATATGGGGTCAGTACACTATGCCTTTGAGTCACAGATGCTATTTTCCTAAATGTTCTGATTATGAAAGGATGCTGCATATTATCAAAAATTTTTTTCTGCATAAATTGAGAGAATCACATGGTCTTTCTTTTTAATTTTGTTTATGTGATGAATTATATTTACAGATTTATGTGTGTTGAACAAGCTTTGAAGCCATGGGATAAAACCTATTTTATCATTGTGTATAATGTTTTGAGTGTGTTGCTGGATTCTGTTTGCTATGATCTTCTTGGATATTTTTCCATCAATATTCATTAGAGATATTTGTTCATAATTTTGTTTTCTTATTGGATCTTTTCCTGGTTTGGGGATGAAACTGGCATTTCCTTCATAAGATGTGTTGTGTATTATCATTATTATTATTATTATTATTATTATTTTTATATTTTGGAAAAGGTTAAGTAATATAGGTACTTGTTTCTTTTTAACGTTTTGGTAGAATTCTAATGTGAAGCCATCTGCTCCCCGACTCTTCATTTTGGTGAGATTTTCAATAGTTGGTGGTATTTCATACTTTGACATAGACTTGTTCCACATTTCCATTTCCTAGCTAAAGCTAGGAATGTGGCATTCTTCCAAGAGTTGGTTTCTTTCATTCACATTTTCATATTTCTCAGAATATAGTTTATTGTAATATCCATTAAGATTTTTTTATAATTGTATGAGAGATCTGTTGTTATATCATCTTTGCCGTTTCTGATTGAGGAAATTATAGACTTTACTCTTTCTATCCTGGTTAGGTGTGCTAAAGTTTCCTCTATTTTATTGACCATTTCAAAAAACCCCAGTTTGAATTATTTTCTGTTGTATAATGCATTTTTTTAATTTCATTTATTTCCCTGCTCTAATTTTGGCTATTTCTTTTCTTCTTATGCTTTGAGTAATGGAATGTTCTTCCTTTTCCAGTTGTTTGAGATGTCCCTAAGTTGTTAACTTCCTCTATTTCCATTCACTGGAGGAACGCTTGCAAATGCACAGATTTTCCTCTTGGTACTGCATTTGTGCTATCCCAGAGATTCTGGTAATTCTTGTCTTCAATATAGTTTAGTTCCGATAATTTAATAATTTTCTTTATAATCTCATCTCCAAACAAGATATCGTTCAGCATAAAGTTATTTAATTTCCATTTTTTTACATAAGAATGCAGATATATGTTGTTAGTGAGTTCAACTTGTATTCTATGTTGGTCCAAAAGATGCAAGAAATATTTTTCTATTTTTCTTTTTTTAAGTAAAAGAGTCTTAGTTTCTTGCCCTCAGTAGACTGCTGTGGAATTACATCTCACAGCAACCTCCATCCTTTGGGCTTCATTGATTCTTTTGTCTCAGACTCCTGAGTAGTTGGGACTACAGCAGTCTGACACAATACCCAGATTCTTTTTTTTTTTTTTTTTTGTAGAGACACAGTCTCACTGTACCGCACTCGGGTAGAGTGCCATGGCGTCACACGGCTCACAGCAACCTCTAACTCTTGGGCTTACGCGATTCTCTTGCCTCAGCCTCCCAAGCAGCGGGGACTACAGGCGCCCGCCCCAAAGCCCGGCTATTTTTTGTTGCAGTTTGGCCGGGGTTGAACCTGAACCCTGCCACCCTCGGCATATGGGGCCAGCGCCCTACTCACTGAGCCACAGGCGCTGCCCAATACCCACATTCTTATTTGTTTCAGTTTTTCCATGGCGAGGTTTGAAATCCTGACCTCAGTATATGGGATGGAGGCCCCCACTCATGGAGCCACAGGCACCACCCAAGAAATAATTTATTTATTTATTTATTTATTTATTTTTATTGTTGGGGATTCATTGAGGGTACAATAAGCCAGGTTACACTGATTGCAATTGTTAGATAAAGTCCCTCTTGCAATCATGTCTTGCCCCCATAAAGTGTGACACACACCAAGGCCCCACCCCCTCCCTTCTTCACTCTTTCTGTTTTCCCCGCCATAACCATAATTGTCATTAATTGTCCTCATATCAAAATTGAGTACATAGGATTCATGCTTCTCCATTCTTGTGATGCTTTACTAAGAATAATGGCTTTCACTTCCATCAAGGTTAATACGCAGGATGTAAAGTCTCCATTTTTTTAATGGCTGAATAGTATTCCATGGTATACATATACCACAGCTTGTTAATCCATTCCTGGGTTGGTGGGCATTTAGGCTGTTTCCACATTTTGGCGATTGTAATTGAGCTGCAATAAACAGTCTAGTACAAGTGTTCTTATGATAAAATGATTTCTTTCCTTCTGGGTAGATGAACAGTAATGGGATTGCAGAATCAAATGGGATGTCTAGCTTGAGTGCTTTGAGGTTTCTCCATACTTCCTTCCAGAAAGGTTGTACTAGTTTGCAGTCCCACCAGCAGTGTAAAAGTGTTCCCTTCTCTCCACATCCATGCCAGCATCTGCAGTTTTGAGATTTTGTGATATGGGCCATTCTCACTGGGGTTAGATGATATCTCAGGGTTGTTTTGATTTGCATTTCTCTAATATATAGAGATGATGAACATTTTTTCATGTGTTTGTAAGCCATTCATCAGTCGTCTTTAGAGAAAGTTCTATTCATGTCTCTTGCCCATGGATACATGGGATTGTTGGCTTTTTTCATGTGGATTAGTTTGAATTCTCTATAGATCCTAGTTATCAAGCTTTTGTCTGATTGAAAATATGCAAATATCTTTTCCCATTGTGTAGGTTGTCTCTTTGCTTTGGTTATTGTCTCCTTAGCTGTACAGAGGCTTTTCAGTTTAATAAAGGCCCATTTGTTTATTTTTGTTGTTGTTGCAATTGCCATGGCAGTCTTCTTCATGAAGTCTTTCCCCAGGCCTATATCTTCCAGTGTTTTTCCTATGCTTTCTTGCAGGATTTTTATTTTTTCATGCCTGAAATTTAAGTCCTTTATCTATCTTGAATCAATTTTTGTGAGTGGAGAAAGGTGTGAGTCCAGTTTCAGTCATTTACATGTAGACATCAAGTTCTCGCAACACCATTTATTGAATAGGGAGTCTTTCCCCCAAGGTATGTTCTTGATTGGTTTATCGAAGATTAGGTGGTTGTAAGATGTTAGTTTCATTTCTTGGTTTTCAATTCGATTCCAACTGTCTATGTCTCTGTTTTTGTGCCAGTACCATGTAGTCTTGAGCACTATGGCTTTGTAGTACAGACTAAAATCTGGTATGCTGATGCCCCCAGCTTTATTTTTGTTACAGAGAACTGCCTTAGCTATACGGGTTTTTTTCCGGTTCCATACAAAACCCAGAATTATTTTTTCCAAATCTTGAAAGTACGATGTTGGTATTTTGATAGGAATGGCATTGAATAGGTAGATTGCTTTGGGAAGTATAGAAATTTTAACAATGTTGATTCTTCCCATCCATGAGCATGGTATGTTCTTCCATTTGTTGATATCCTCTGCTATTTCCTTTCTGAGGATTTCATAGTTTTCTTTATAGAGGTCCACCACCTCCTTCGTTAGGTATATTCCTACGTATTTCATTTTCTTTGAAACTATGGTGAAGGGAGTTGTGTCCTTAAATAGCTTCTCATCTTGACTTTTATGGTGTACACAAAGGCTCCTGACTTGTGGACATTGATTTTATATCCTGAAACATTACTGTATTTTTTGATGATTTCTAGGAGTCTTGTGGTTGAGTCTTTGGGGTTCTCTAAGTATAAGATCATGTCGTCAGCAAAGAGGGAGAGTTTGACCTCCTCTGCTCCTATTTGTATTCCCTTTATTTCCTTGTCTTGCCTAATTGTATTGGCTAGAACTTCCAGCAATATGTCGAATAGTAAAGGTGACAGAGGACAACCTTTTCTGCATCCAGTTCTAAGTGGAAAAGCTTTCAGTTTTACTCCATTCAGTAAAATATTGGCTGTGGGTTTGTCATAGTTAGCTTCAATCAGTTTTAGGAATTTGCCACCTATGTCTATACTCTTCAGTGTTCTAAGTAGAAAAGTGTGGTGGATTTTTCAAATGCTTTTTCTGCATCTATTGAGAGGATCATGTGATCTTTACTTTAGCCTCTGTTAATATGGTGGATAATGTTTATAGACGTACGTATGTTAAACCAGGCTTGCATCCCTGGCATGAAGCCTACTTGATTATGATGAATGACTTTTTGATGATAAGCTGTAATATATTGGCTAGGATTTTGTTGAGAATTTTTGCGTCTATGTTCATGAGTGAGATAGGTCTGAAATTCTCCTTTTTGTTTGGGTCTTTTCCTGGTTTTGGTATCAGGGTGATGTTTGCTTCATAGAATGTGTTGGGGAAGATTCCCTCTTCCTCAAGTTTTTGGATTTATTTCTGAGGTACAGGAATAAGCTCTTCCTTGAAGGTTTGATGAATTCTGGATTGAAGCCATCTGGACCAGGGCATTTTTTGGTTGGAAGATTTTTTATTGTTTCCTTGATATCAGTGCTTGAAATTGGTCTGTTCAGGAGCTCTATTTCTTCCTGGCTGAGTCTAGGTAGAGGTTGTGATTCCAAATATTGATCCATTTCTTTCCCATTGTCAAATTTCTGGGCATAGAGTTTCTGGTAGTATTCAGAGATGATCTCTTGTATCTCTGTGGGATCACTTGTTATTTCCCCTTTATCATTTCTGATTGAGGTTACTAGAGATTTTACTTTTCTATTCCTCGTTAGTCTGGCCAATGGTGTATATATTTTATTTAAATTTTCAAAAAACCAACTCCTTGTTTCATTAATTTTCTGAATGATTCTTTTGTTTTCAATTTCATTGATGTCTGATTTGATTTTGGATATTTCTTTTCTTCTACTGAGTTTAGGCTTAGATAGTTCTTCTTTTTCCAATTCATAAGATCTCTTGTGAGATTGTTCATGAGCTCTCTTTCTATTTTTCGAATGTAGGCATCTAAAGCGATGAATTTTGCTCTCACAACTGCTTTTGCAGTATCCCACAGGTTTTGGTAGCTTGTGTCTTCATTGTTGTTATGCTCAAGGAAGTTAATGATTTCCTGTTTGATTTCTTCCTGTACCCATCTATTATTCAACAGAAGATTGTTTAATTTCCATGCCTTTGGGTGGCGTTGAGCATTTTTGTTAGAGTTGAGTTCCACCTTTAATGCCTTGTGGTCTGAGAAGATACAAGGTAAAATTTCAATTCTTTTGATTCTGTTGATATTTGTTTTGTGTCCCAGGATATGATCAATTTTGGAGAATGTTCCATTTGGTGATGAGAAGAATGTTTATTCTTTATCTTTGGGATGGAGAGTTCTATATATGTCTATCAAGCACAGTTCTTCTAGGGTCTCATTTAAATCTCTTATATCCTTCTTTAATTTCTGTTAAGAAGATCTGTCCAGCTCTGTAAGAGGACTGTTAAGGTCTCCTGTTATTATGGTATTATCAGATATCATATTGATCAGACTGAGTAAGGTCTGTTTCAAGAATCTGGGAGCATTTAAATTGGGTGCATAAATATTTAGAATTGAAATGTCTTCTTTTTGTATTTCTCCGTTGACCAATATAAAGTGACCATATTGGTCTTTTTTGACTTTAGTTGCTTTAAATCCACATGTATCTGAATACATGATTGCAACTCCTCTTATCTTCTGAATTCCATTTGCCTGAAAAATTGTCTTCCAACCCTTGACTCAGAACTTTAATTGGTCTTTTGAAGCCAGGTGTGCTTCTTGCAGACAGCAAATGGATGGCTTGTGTTTTTTAATCCAGTTAGCCAGTCTATGTCTTTTCAGTGGGGAATTCAATCCATTAACATTTATTGAGATAATTGATAAGTGTTGTAGTATTCTATTTGTCTTATTTTGTGAGAGTCTTTTACTTAGTTTTATCTTTTGCATCAGTGTGGAGGTTAACTTCTGTCATTTAGTTACTGAGTTCGTACTTTGCTGCTGATCCATTGTGGTGATCACTGTCCAAAACAGGTTGAAGTATTTCATGTAGAGCTGGTCTTGTTTTGGTGAATTTCTCAATGTTTGTATATCCATAAATGATTTGATTTCTCCTTCAATTTTGAAGCTTAGCTTAGCAGGGTACAGAATTCTGGGCTGGAAATTGTTCTGTTTAAGTAGATCAAAAGTAGATTACCATTGTCTCCTTGCTTGGAAAGTTTCATTAGAGAAGTCTGCTGTCACTCTATGGATTTGCCCCTGTACATCAACTGGTGCTTACTCCTGGCAGCTTGCAGAATCTTTTCTTTTGCCTTGGCTTTGGAAAGTTTCATCACAATGTGTCTTGGAGAAGCTCGATTAGAGATGAGGCGACCTGGGGTCCGATATCCCTCTAAAGCAGTGTGTCAGAATCTTTGGTGATATTTAGGAAATTTTTTTTTATAATATTCTTTAGTATGGCTTCCATTCCTCTGGAACATTCTTCTTCCCCTTCTGGAATTCCTATAACTTGTATGTTGGAACACTTCATAAAGTCCCATAATTCTGACAATGTACATTCTGCTTTCTCTCTCTTCTTTTCTGCCTCTTTTACTATCGAGTTATCTCAAAAACTTTGTCTTCTTCCTTTGAAATTCTTTCTTCTGCGTCATGTAACCTTTTGTGATACTTTCCATTGCACGTTTAAGTTCCCTAATTGACTGTTTCAGTTCCTCAGCTCTGCTATATCCTTTTTATATTCTTCATATCTTTCATCTCTTATTTGATTATGATTTTTTAATTTCCTTTTGGTTATTTTCCCCTTTATTAGCAGTTTCCTGCATTGTTTCCAGCATTAATTTCATTGTTTTCAACATGTGTATATTAAATTCCCTTTCTGTCATTCTACCATTTCTTTATAGGTGGAATCCTCTACAGTAACTACCTCATGGTCCATTGGCGGGTTTGTTCTGGACTGGTTCTTCATGTTGCCTGGAGTTTTCTGCTGATTCTTCCTCATGAGTGATTTCTTTTATCTGTTTTCTTGCCCTAATTATCCTTTCACTTCTTCTTGCTCTTTTAGTCTCATGCCTGTGGACTAAGGGTTACAGGACCAGATGGGTGAGAAGGTTGAAGAGCAAAAAAGGGATGAAAGAAAGGAGGACCGAGTGATAAAAAAAAAAAAACAAAAATATAGAAAGGAGAGGGGGTGGGTAAAGGGAATATTGACAAAAAGAAGAGAGGCACAGAAAGAAGGAGACAGTGCAATATAGGTGTACAGTAGAGTACTTTGATACAACCTTAAAAAAAACCCACCTTCTGTTGGTGCCCAGTTGTGTGGTTCCATTGAGGTCAGCAGCTCTTTGCTAACCTGGTCAGACACACTACCCCACCGCCACCAAGTAGAGAGGAAAGACAAAAATGCTATAAATCAAAGCAAAACAAGCAAACAGAAAACTTTATGGGATAAAATTGGTTGGAAAATGAAATAATAGCGGTAGAAACACTAACAAAATTGAAGTTATAATTATTTAAATAGGCAGCAATGGGAAATTATAATTAAACTAGAAAAATTGAGAAAGAAAAAGGATCTGTATTTTAAATGTTGAACTTAAAAAACAAAACAACAATCAACAACATCAAAATAAACAGAAAAACCAACCAAACCAAAAAATAAAACAAACAAAAAAAAAAACACAGCCAAAAACAAAGCAGTTTGCATATGTCATTGAATATTGTCTGGGCAACACGTGGTTTTCTGGGGTATAAGATGTTAATCACAGTTCTGATTCGACTGGAGGCTGGTAGTTTCTCAAACCCCAGCAGGTAGACACCCTAAATCTCTCTTCAGCCAACTTAAAAGTCACTTTGAACTTGTTCACTTGCTGAGAAGAAGCTTTCCCAGGGAAGTGCTTGTCGCTGGAATCACTGCTGAAGTGGCTATCCATTTACCCTGTGTGCCAAAACTGGTCTCCCTCTGCCCCCGTGGGTTAGGGCTGTAAGGAGGCTCAAACCCCATCCTTAGGCTACTTGGTCCCTGGGTTACCAGCTCCCACCCAATTCTAGCTCTGTGACCCTGAGGGCGGAGCTTGCTGGGGCAGATCACTCACAATGGCTGCCTGTGACCCAGAGCCAAACACTATTAGCTCCATCTGGCTCAGCGACTCAGACTGGGGCCCTAGACAAAGGCCAAAGTTCTCCGCACTCCCGCTCAGGCTCTCCCCAAGGCAGTTCAGCTGAGTGCCAAATCCAAAGACACCAAAACAATTCACAGTAAGGTCTTTCTGGTTTGCAGTCTCGCTGCTACTGAACTTACAGTTGCGGGTGAGTTTAGATGGATTGAACACACGCAACCACTTGCCAGTTTTCCACTGATTTAGTCCTCCTCTTGGGGTCCAGAAGTTTCTCGCTGACTCCCTGTATCTTCTCGGGGGTGATGATAAGCAGATCCCACCATCCAGAGATGCCTGGAATCCTATCTCCCCAGACTCACGGTGCCCAGATGCAAGGAAGCTGTTACTCGGCTGCCATCTTGCTCCGCCTCCAATAATTTCTATTCTTTTAAATTTGCTGAGTTTAGACTTTTGACCTAAGATGTAATCAAATTTGTAGTATGTTTCATGGGCTGATGAGAAGAATGTGTATTCAGATTTTTTTAGGATGTAACCTTCTGTAGATGTTTGTTATAATCAATTGTTGAATAATGAAGGTTAAGTCTAAAATTTTTTGTTTTTCTTTCCTTCCTTCCTTCCTTCCTTCCTTCCTTCCTTCCTTCCTTCCTTCCTTCCTTCCTTCCTTCCTTCCTTCCTTCCTATTTCTTTCTTTCTTTCTTTCTTTCTTTCTTTCTTTCTTTCTTTCTTTCTTTCTTTCTTTCTTTCTTTCTTTCTTTCTTTCTTTCTTTCTTTTTCTTTCAACAGAGTGTCATTTTATCACCGTCAGTAGAGTGCTGTGACATCACACAGCTCACAGCCATCTCTAACTCATGAGCTGAGGGGATTTTCTTGCATCAGACTCCTGAGTAGCTGGGACTACAAGCAGCTTCCACAATGCCTAGCTTTTTAAAAATTGTTGTTTCAAATTGTCTTGGGCTGCATTTAAACATGCCACGCTCAGTGTATGGGGCCGGCGAACCACCATGAGACACAGGCTTTACCCTTTTGTTAGTTACTTATTAGAGGATTTATCTAACACTGCCAAGGGAGTGTTACAATCTTCAACAATTATGGTACTCATATACTGAAGAATTCATGTCTGTTAGACTCTCTCTTATACATTAAGGCACAGTCACGTTGGGTTCATAAATGTTAATAATCTAAATCTCATCATGTTGAGTGTTTCCAATAACAAATATGAAGTGAACATCCTTATGTTGTTTTTTTTTTTTTAACTTTTATTCGTTTAAAGTCTATTGTATCTGTGAAAAAAATTGCAGCATCTGCTTTTTTTTTCTGATTGGTATTTGCCTGAATTATTGGTGACCATACCTCTTCCCCATTCCATATTTATGTTTTAAGGAAAGATAAGATGTTGTTTCCAGCACATGTGTGGCCTGAATCTTTGAATCCAGTCAGCCAACCTGTCCATTTTTAGAGGAAAATTTAAGCTATTCACATTTATCGAGTCTGTTGATGAGCCTCTTAGTATTTTGTTATCATTTTTTTCAAAATTCCACTGGACATTTTTAATCCTTTCACCACTGTAAAAGTTGAAATTTGTTCAAAAGTTTCTGAGTGCGTTTACTTTTGTTGCAGAGGATTGTGCTTTCATCATGTAAGATAGGTCTGAGAATATAATGGACAGACGGTTCAGTTATGGCAAATTTCTTCAACATGTCAATGTCATTAAAGTCTTTAATTTCTCAATCATAAATTAAACTTCGTTTAGCTGAATATAAAATCCTTTGTTGAAACTTACTTTGTTTTAAGATGTTACAGGTTAGTGACCACACTTTTCTAGCTTGAAAAGTTTCACCAGAAAGATGTTCAGTCATTATAATATTCCTTATGTTGTAGGTTATGGTTTTCCTATGTCGAGCTGCTTACAGAATTTTCTCCTTCATATTAACTTTGGCGAGGTTATTTATGATGTGTCTGAGAGATGCTTTATTTAAGTTGAGTTTTGCTGGGTTTCGAAAATTGTCTGCTATCATGATTTTTGAAACTCCTGACATATTTGGGAAGTTCACCTTGATTATCTCTTCAAGTAGAGCATCTAGACCTTTCAAAGCAAGTTCTTTGGCTTTAGGGATTCCTAAAAGAAGAATATTAGTTTTCTTCAAATTGTCCTATAAAATGCTGAAAGAATTATCTCTTTTTTTATCTCCACTTCTCTTCCTCTATGAGTATCTGGGAGCTTTCAAAAGCTTTATTTTCAATGTCCAAATTTTTTCCCTGCCTCTTTCATTCTGTTACTGAGGGATCTTCTGTATTTCTCAGATATTTGAGTACTGCAAGTTCTTGGCTCAATGTGTCAAAATCTTTGGTGATTTTGTCTTGGAATTTATTGAATTCTTCAGGCAAGTTTTGAATGCTCCTTGAATTTCTAGTTCCAACTTCACCTCCATTCTGTGAATCTTACTTGTCAACCAATTTTTGAATTTGATTTCTAACATGTCATCCATTTGTTTATGTATGGAATCTTTCGTATTTTCACCATGTTGTTGCTTTTGAGAATTGGTCTACTCTGATGATTCCTGTTGTGGGAGGTTTTCCACTGAATCTGCCCATTATTATTTTTCACCATTTGGCTAGATGAGAAGATAAGTTGAAATTCAGTTGGGGCATCCTGGAGTTGTAATGAACTAGCCCTTTACCCAAGATCTGGGACCAGTTCTTCCCCCTACAGCTCTTCCCCCTACAGCATTCCAAGGGACCCATACATTACTATGGTCTAGGACACTGGAGACCTGCTTGGTGTGATAGTGCTAAGTGACTTTGTCTTGTTCTTATCATATCTATGTCCAATCCTGATATAGCAGCAACTATTGTTTAAAAACTCAGCTCTAGTGAAGTACCAGTAACTATGACAGCCCACCACTCTCTGTAGGTAACAACTAGAAAAGGGAAATCAAATTTTCCCACAACAACAAACCAGGGTACCACCTTGGAGGTCCTTAGATGATTGACACAGATCAAGAGTTCCAAATCAATTGTCCCATTCAGCACAGTCTCAAGTGGAAGAGTTGAAATGGTCTCCAGTAACTAGATATCAGGAGTCTATGGACAAGTTTATGACTCTCTCCAGTGCTCCATAAAGTCAGGGCCCACACAATAAATGAATTATTCTGTGATAGTGGATAACTTCTTCTTTGCCTTGCACCTCTGTCACAACTAGTCACTGTTAAACCTGCAGTGTTACAGGGATTTACAATGGCCTGAGTCACAGAAAGATCTGTGTCTCCTCAGCCAGGCCACTGCAATCTGCCACCAGCCAGAAAGGGAAGCTGAAGCGTGACAAACTCAGGTGCTTAATGAAAGTTGGGTAGTTTAACTCAGTTCCAGCACCACCACAGATTGATGTTGCTACCACTTCTATACTCGCAGAATTGGCATTTCTGTCCCAGCTATATATACTCCCTTTAGAGAGAGGCTCTGCTTGAGTTCACAGAAACTATGACTTAGCTCTGGCCTGTGCCAAAGACACTACATAAATTCTCATGGGACTGGTGTCTCAGGCTCTGCTGCCCTCTGTGTTGAGGCAGGCATGGTTAGAGCTCACAAATGACTCTCATTTACTGCTTCTCCATGGACTGGTGCTGCTGCCATGCTGACTTTTGTTTCTATGATGCTTCTCTTTGGGCTGGTTACATCTTGGGCTCACAAAAGTAGCAATTCCGACTCAGCCCCAGCATGTGAGTATTCCTCCTCTGTTCATGTGCATGTTTTATTCTTTGTCTCTGCAGTGCATCTCCCCGGAATTTACCACCTCAGGCATAATCTTTGCTCATAAGGCCTGTTATTCCATCCCAGATCTATTCCACCAGTGGCTGCCATTGGAATAGAAGCCAGTCTTCCTCTGATTCCTCTGATGATGGAAGTGTCTCTATAAAGTAACCCATTGTGTGTGAGCACTATTGTTCCTGCCACTGCCCCTGCTGCACTGTGTCACATGAAACTGTTTCAATCTCTTCCACATGGCTGCCTCCCTTCACGTTTTCTACTCCAAACCCCATACCACAAAACTGGCACAGACCTTGAAGCCCTCAAGCCCCATCAACACCTCTGGAGAAAATTCCCAAGAATCTGGACTCTTTGCAGTACAAGAATACTTCTGTGTTACTCTTGGAGAGAGAGAGTTTGGCTGGGAGTTCTTAATTCTGTGTACAGTCAATGTTCAGTTTATGCCTAGTGAGAGAGTATTATTACACACTAGTGTGCACTCTCTGGATAAGGAGTTCTGAATTTAGAGGTTCTCTCTCATGTGATAAAATCGGAAGAGAGTTGAAATCCACTCTCTTGTTTGTAGAAAGTGTACTTCAAGCCGTTCTCAAGGGGGTAGGGCACTCTTATACACTTGACTATGGATCTTTTACCTACTTTTTATTTCCCTGGGGTCACAGATTGCCACAGCAGGAAGATGTGTTCTGTTTAACCTTTTCTCTTTGCTCAGCTCAAAGCAATTAGCTTACTTGCTAAGCTTCTGTCATATAAATCCCCTTCTGGACAGGAGCCTTGTAGAAATCTGGCTCCAGTCAGCCATTTTGCCTCCCCTTCCCTTTTTCCCTTATCATAATGATTTCAAGATTTACTCGTATCATAATATAATGTAAACTTCATTCCTTTTGATTGTTTAAAAATGTTCCATCCTGTAAATATAGCATGTTATATGTATCCAATCATCTGTAAATCCCTATAGTTGTCTTCAAAAAATACTTTTCTAATCTTAGAGTTTAAAGATTTTATCAACAAGATATGTTGCCTGTATTTAATTTTTTTTTCTCTGTCACATGAGGTAACCATGTGGATTTTCTTAATGATTCTGTTATTTTAGTGTGGTTTTTTGATGTTTTATTTTGTTTTTTTTTATTAAGTCATATATACATAGATCATGAATTCATTTATGCCTTCATGGGATTGATGTGCTGATTATTTCTAAAAATTGCAGTGCTTACATCCTATTTGTACTATTGCAATATACTTCATAGGTGAGTTACAATAGTTCTTTTTTTTTTTTTTTTTTTTTTTTTTTACTGATATTGAAATAAACTAGCAACCCTGGTAATAAATACCATTAGGAAACATGTATAAAATATTTTGTACGCTACCTGATTTTTCCTGCATTTATATAGTATATCTCTTGTAGATTTCCCTGCAATTCCCCCTTTTCCACAGAAATATACAATAGTTGTGCAGTGAATCTCAGTTATTGGGTTGGGCACTGATCCCTTATACTAAAGGTGGTGGGTTCAAGGCTGGCCAATGCCAAAGTGAAACAAAAATATAGATGGCCATTGTGGTGTTCAATCGTTGTCTCTGCTGCTTGAGTGGCTGAGACAAGAGAATCACCTAAGCCAAGGAGTTAGAAGTGTCTGTGAAGTGTGATGCTATGGAAGTCTACAGAAAGCAATAAAATGAGACTCAGTCTCTACAGAAAATAGCATATATTGGTATGTTCATATGTCAAAGCAATCTGAGCTTCTAACTACAAGTGATCCTTCTGAGTTTGTGCTTTACAGCAGCTGGGAGTACATGCAAATGCCAAAACTACTGGGGAAGTATTGCACTTGTAGCTAGGAAAAGTAGAGTCTCACTATGTTTCTCACTCTGGTCTGATACCCCTTAGCTTCCAGTGATCTTTCAGCCTACACCTCTGAAATTCCTGGAAATATAAATGTGAGTAATGATACCCATCCATTCTTATATTTTGGTGAAGGTTTTTCTCTATTTTTCTCACAGATAACAGGCCACAGGTACAAAAATAACAACTCTTTTAAGATATAATTTACACACTCCATGATTCTCTCATATCAGGTATTGAGTTCAAGACTACTGAATCAAAGATCACTTGTATAGTTTGTTTTTTACTAAAAAGTTTCATTTAAAGTGTATAGGAGAGAGGTAGAGAAAGGAAGGAAGGAAAAGAAAAGAAAGGAGAGAACAAGCCAATGAGACAGAGAGAATTGGAGGAAGAAAGGATAAGTGAAGGAGGGGAGAAAAGAGGAAGGGTCTTAGGGAAATCAAAAAGAGAAAACAACAAAATGTGGTGGCTCAAACCTAAAATCCTAGCCATAAACAAAGCTGAGATGAGTGGACTTCTTCAACTAGGGGGTGCTGTAAATTAACAAAGCAAGGGATATGCTCTGTCTTAATTTAAATACCAAAACTCATCTAGGTATTTGGAAAGACAACTTTAGTCCTAGCCACATGGAGTCTCAGGCAGTAGGATTGCCTGAATCCAGAAAATTGAGATTTCTATTATCTAGGTAGAGGCCAGAAAAGACTCACTTTTGCTACATACAAAAACCATATCTGAATCCAGAAATTTGAGATTTCTATGATCTAGGTAGAGGCCAGAAAAGACTCACCTTTGCTACATACAAAAACCATATCTCTAATATACCAAACAAACTTTCATGTACAAAACCCACCAAAACAAACAATAATTTTATCACCTAAAAACACTGAAATTATGTTGATGATACAAGTACATTAGGAATGTTTAAGACCTGTGAAGCTATGATCAAATTGAGGCTCCAGGCAGGGACAGTACACTTTTAAACATATCTCCAATAGATGTTTTGAGCTAGGTGTCATATAAGTCCTTGAAATAGTCCCCCCTTACTGTGCTTGCCTCTGGCTCACTATGTAAGACATAGGACCAATACCAAGAGTTTGGAGTTTCAAACTCTGCTCCAGCCAATCTGCAGAAAAAAAAAAAAAAAAGCTGACTATTTTAGTGGACTATTTTAGTCCCACTTACTCAGGAGGCTGAGGGTAGTTAATCACCTAAGTTATTTGGTAGGAGCTTGTTATGAGTTGTGATGTCATGGCACTCTAGCAAGGGTGACAAAGTGAAACACTGTCCAAAGAAAAAATAAAAACAAAAACAAATAGCATCCTACTTAAGTGACACCATGCATTTATGGCAGCTGTGATCAACCTAACTCAAATTGCTCTACAAAATCTCAACTTTTCTGTCAACCTAGTACCAGAAATTGCAACCATCAATAGAATCAATATGACACAAATGGAAGATCACTACTCTGTGGCTGGAGGGCTAAGTGTCCTTTATAAAACCCTTGAAGTATAACATCTGAAGTGAGCAGAAAACACCATATAATATATTTGACCAGTGGCCTGGATCTCAGGACAATACAGAATGAAGACATTAAATTGTCACCGTGGATGACATCACAATGGGTGTTGCCCTGGTTACCACATTAAACCTTAACTTTATTCCTCCTGAGCATGTGTAGTGGCTATCTGAGCTTGTCGTTCGGTTCTACCTTTTAAAAAAGAGTAGGGTTCTGTTCTCCAGACTCAATTCTTGCTTCCAAAAGTTTGTTTGTATATCCACTGAAGAGATTCATCAACCTTTACTTTTATTTACACTTCATAGATTTGTAAGCAAGTGGAACAGCATGGTTTATACCAATGCTGCCCTGGGAATTTACACACCAGGAATCCAAGCCCAAATTTCAGATAGTGATTCCACAGACCTAACAAGTATGTCACATGATTCTCAGTTCTACTTTTCCAGAGATTTTATTTATATCTCTACAATAGACTAGTTTCAGATGGTAGATGAACTACTGAAGATCCTCTCTAAAAATCTGGTTAGGCCATGTGTCCAGCAGTGTACTTATTACCTGCATTTATTTATGATGGTCATGGGAAATATCATCCTATCTCTCAAGTTCCAACATTACTGACCTCCAAGCCAGGTGTTTCTAACTTTTGGCTTCTTAGACACATAGGAAGTAGAAGTGTTATTTTGGGCCAAGTGTCAAATAAATAATCACAAATGAAACTGGATAAGCAAAAAAGAGAAGTGGGCATAACTCTCATGATGTATACTAGCAGAATAGGCAAAATAGTTCTGACATAATCACTATGTATCACTGGGGCCTGAGGATTGGACAACACTCAAAGTTCCTGATAAGGTCATTTCTTCTTTTTTTATATTTTTATTAAATAATAGCTGTGTATTAAGTAGAGCTCAACGAGTTTTGCCACACATAACTGTAATATTTGGTTGCTTGGGGAGGCCAAGGTAGGGTTATCCCCTGAGTTAAGGTGTTTTGTTTTGTTTTGTTTTGTTTTGTTTTGTTTTTTATTTTTGGCCAGGGCTGGGCTTGAACCCGCCACCTCCGGCATATGGGACTGGCGCCCTACCCGTTGAGCCACAGGCGCCGCCCAAGTTAAGGTGTTTTAGAAAAGACTGAGCAACAGTAATATACCCTCTTCCCAGATCACACATCGAATTTGTACTAAAATAGAAAATTTTGTCAAAGGCTGTGCCCTTTGCCTTGACTTGCAACTACTCCAGAAGCTGAGGTAGAAGGATCTTTTCACCTGAAGAGTTTGATATTGCTGTGTGCTAGCCTGATACCATGACACTCTGTCCTGGGGAACACAGTGAAAATCTGTCTCATGAATAATAATGAAAAAAAGAAAGAAAAGAAGGAAGGAAAAAAGAAAGAAAGAAAGAAGGAAGGAAGGTGAGAGTGAGAAAGTAATGGATGAAAGGTATGAAAAAAAGAAAGAGAAAGAAAGAAAGAAGATAGAGAAAGAAAGACAGAAAGAGAGAGAGAAAGAAAGATTTGCCAGGCATATTTCCCTGATCCGAAGTACCAGGAGAGAGTAGAGGCAGGATATCCTCTGGATCTTTTAGTGAGGAGAAGAAAAGCCTGATTTCATATGGAAGCTGTAAATTACTTTCATAGTAGGACTGAGTACATTGAATACTTTTTCTTCCATTCTTGAGATACTTTACTAAAAAGAACATTTTTCACTCAGTTACTGTGCCAAGACACTTACATTCCATATTTACCAAGTATCACATAAACCCTTGTAAGATGAGAATGCCAGGAAGGCTATGTTAATCAGTGTGATGAAAGTGTGTCAAACGGTCTGTGAAGCTAGTGTGTGATGCCCCATGATCATATCAATGTACACAGCTATGATTTAATAATACAAAAATATTTTTCAGCTCCATTCATGTAAACATAAACTAGGTAAAGTATCCATCTTTCTTTAAGACTGCATAATATTCTATGTTTTGCATATACCACAATTTATTGATTTATTCGTGGGTTGATGGGCACTTGGACTTCTTCCATGACTTAGAAATTATGGCTGGGGCTGCAATAAACATTCTGGTACAAATATCTTTGTTATAATGTGATTTTTGTCTTCTGGATTTATACCTAATAGAGGAATTATAGAATCAAATGGCAGGTCTATTTTTACATCTCTAAGTATTACCCAAACATCTTTCCAAAAGGATTTTATTAGTTTTCATTCCTACCAGGAATGTCATTTTCCCTTTCCTTGACGGGCACGCCAAAATCTCTGGTTTTGGGATTTTGTGACAAGGGCTAATGTTACTGGAGTTAGATGATGTCTCAAAGTAGTTTTGATTTGCATTTCTCTGATGATTAAGACTGATAAAACTATAACCCTATTATAATGCAAGAATATGGGCTAAGGGGAAAGGAAGAAGAGAGGAAGGGGGAGGATGAATGGAGAGATAGTAATTGGTGGGAGCACAACTATGGTGCATCTTAGAAGGTTACAGGTGAAACTTAGTAAATGTAGTATATAAATGTCTGAATGAAATAATTAAGAGAATGTCATGAAGGCTATGTTAACCAGTTGATCAAAATATTTCAAACTGTATATTAAACCAGTACATTGTACACCATGATTGCATTAATGTAAACAGCTATGATTTAATAAAAAAATAAAAACCTTATTTGAGTCAATAATTCATTTTGTGTGCTGTTTCAGTGAGTACCAGAATATAGGATAACAAAGGGTTAGAGTTTTGTAAAATCCAAAGGGTTAATTAATAGAGGTTTTATGAAAACAATTTCCCTATGAGAGAATAATTTTGCCAGTGACATCTAATCTATTGGACAAATTTCAGCTCTAGATTTGTGGTCAAATGTAAAAAATGATGGGTTAGATCCCTAGCAATTGTATTCTACATTTACATATTGAGATACAGTCTCAATTTTGCCCTTGGTAGAGTGTCCTGGGATCATATCTCACAGAAAACTTCAAATGTTGTCATTAAATGAACCTATACCATCAGCCAGAATTCTAGACGCCTGCATAACATGCAGCCAGTTTTTTGTTTGTTTGTTTGTTTTTCCTTCACATATTGGGATCTCAATACGTCTCAGGCTAATGATCTCCAATGCAGAGACTCAGGCAATCCATCCACTGGCCACCAGCTACACTTTGAAAAATATCCAAAATTTGAGGTTTGGAATGGTGGCTCACACCTGTAATGCTAACAAATCTTGGAGCCAGAAGTCAATGAAATAGCATTCCAGGGACATTGTCTACGGCAATGTGGGTAAGATGCCTGTCCCATATAATGAGGATGGTGAGTTAAAACCTGGCCTCATTTTAAAAAATAAAAGCCTATGTTGTGGTGGGCTTCTATAGTCCCAGCTACTAGGGCAGGCTGAGGCAAAAGAATCCCCTAAGCTCAGGTGTAGGAGCTAGC
Source organism: Nycticebus coucang (assembly GCF_027406575.1). Lineage (NCBI taxonomy): Eukaryota > Metazoa > Chordata > Mammalia > Primates > Lorisidae > Nycticebus > Nycticebus coucang. The sequence continues at coordinate 10,756,984 of NC_069805.1, forward strand.
TTTGTGCTGTGATGCCAAGGCACTTTACTGAGGTTGACAAAGTGAAGCTCTTTCTCAATAAAAAGGAAGAAAACAAATAGATTTCTATTTCCATATTCTTTATGAACTTATTTCAGCTGTGATGAAGCTTGAGTCACACTGCTATACAAAATTTCAACGGTTGCATCAGGCTAGTGCAGAGAATCTCAAATGTCAATAGAATAAATATGCACAAATTGGACATCTGTGGATGGAGGACTAAGAAGTGTCCAGGTTCAAACTGTTGAGGGGTACCAACAAAAGTGAGCAGAAAAAGCCACTTAGTATCTTTGACCATATGCCTGGATCCCACTTCACTCTCAGAGTGAAGTCACTACATTGTCACCATGAATTACATCATGGGTCATCACGTTTATGCTTAACCTTATTCCTGCTAAGCATGTGTAGTGCCTTTATAAGTTTGTCATTGGGTTCAATCTGTTACAAAATTGTGGGGTTCTGTTCTGCACACTCAATCTGCTTCCACAAGTTGAAGCTTCTGGCCAAGATATTCAATGACACTTCATTTCTTGTACACATCATGGATTTTAAGAAGAGGAAGAGTATGGTACATATATATTGCTTCCCTGGGATTTTACACATCAGGAAACCAATCCTAATGATCAGACAGTGATTTCATATTGCTGACAGGTATGTCACACAATTCTCAGTTCTACTTTTCCTGAGATTTTATTAATTTCTTCACATTAGGCTTGTGTCTGATGGTAGATTTGCTTCTGAAGGCCCTCCTTCAATATCTGGTCAGGTATTGTGTCCAGTAGTGTACTCAAAACCTTCAGTAATTTCTTCTAATCCTGGGAAATATCAGAATATCTGGAAAGTTCCAACATTCCTGACCACTGGGCAAAGTTGTGTCCAAACATTTGGCTTCTTGGCCACATAGGAAGTAGATGAGTTATTTTGGGCTGTATGTTTAATACACAATCAATAATACAAACTGATAAGCTAAAAAAAGATGTGAGCATCATTGTGGTGATACCTGCCAACACTGATATGCAAAATGTTCTGAAAAAATTCCTGTGTATCACCAGGACCTGAAGAATGGACACTTCTCAAAGCCCTTAAAGCCCATTAATTAGAGCTCAATAAATTTTACCACACATGACTATAGCATTTGTTTACTCCTGGAGCCAATGTGGCATGAAACTCTAAGCTCAGAGGTTGAAGACAAGGGTGAGCAATAGCAAGACACCTCATCCCTAATCACACACACATTTTGTACTAAAATAGAAAAGGTAGTCAAGAGTTCTGGCCCTTGCCTTTAATTACAGCTATTCCAGAGAATGAGGCAGAGGGATCCATTCATCCCAAGAGCTGAAATTTGCTGTGTCCTAGGCTGATGCCATGACAATCTATCCTGGGCAACAGAGTCAGAGGCTGTCTCATGAAAAATAATGAAAGAAAGAAGGAAAGAAAGAAAGGAGAAAAAGAGGGAGGAAAGGGAGAGAGGGAGACAGGGAAAGAGTGGGAGAGAAAAGAAAGAGGGAGAGGAGAAAGAAAGAAAGAGAGAGAGGGAGGGAGAGAGAGAGAGAGAAAGAGAGAGAGAAAGAAAGAAAGAAAGAAAGAAAGAAAGAAAGAAAGAAAGAAAGAAAGAAAGAAAGAAAGAAAGAAAGAAAGAAAGAAAGAAAGAAAGAAAGAAAGAAAGAAAGAAAGAAAGAAAGAAAATTTTCTAGGCACACTTTCCAAGAGCTGAGGTGTGGGGAGAAGTCAGTACATAGATGAAATTTGTTAGTAAATAAATGATGAGATTTATTATGGATATCGGGGGGAGGGAAAGAAAAATGAGTCAGGACAAGCAGTTTGATATTGGTTCTTTAAAGTATTCCCAGTTGACCTCATGGGTAAGGTGTTCTCAGAGAAGTCTGGTAACTGGGTTTGGCTTGATTGAAGCAAAGGAATATTGGTGCGCATTGCAGGAGTAATGGGGAGATGGGGAATAAACTTTGGATCTTTTAATGTGAATAGGAATAGCCAGATTTGAGTCAAGAATTCATACTGTGTGCAATTTCCAGTGACTAGAAGAATCTAGGATATCAGAGTGTCACAGTTATACAAAATCCAAATGATTGATTAATAGAGGTTGTAGGAAAACAATTTCTTTTGAGAGAATAACTTAAGTAGTTGACATTTAATCTAGGGGGAAAATTCTACTTTATATCCCTGGTCAAAGGGAAAAATGAGGGGTAAATTCCCTCTTAATGTTTTTCTCCTTTTAAGTATTGAGAAACAGTCTCATTTTTTTGCCCTCATTAGGGTACCCGAGTATCGTATCTGCCAGCAATCTTCAAGTGTCATAATCAAGCGAATCTATTCCTTCAGCTGGGACTGTAGGTGCCTGTATCACATCTGGCTATTTTTTACTCTTTAGTGATGTGGATCTAGCTAGTGGTGTGGCTGGTCTCCAATTCAGAAACTCAGACAATCAAACTGACAGGGCCTCCCTAAGTGTCAAGATAATAGGCATGAAGCACCACCACTGGACAACAACTATAGTTTGAAAAATATCCCAAATTCAAGATCTGATATGGTGTCTCACACCTGTATTGCTAACACTCTGGAAGGCAGAAGCAGGAAGTCCAAAGTGAGTGGGCACTGCATGGGAGCACCTGGTCATTCAGAATCACAGGAGGCTGAGTCAATATAGTCTATTTACCCAGAATTTGACCTTAGTGTATAGCTATGATTACATCTTAGCACTCTACCCAGGGGCAAGTTGTCAGACACTGTCTCAAGGGAAAAGAAAATGACATCTTTGGTACGATGAAAGAAAGTTACTTCCAGGTCAATTTCTAATAACCTGTATGTTAGTAGAGAGATAGGGTTGACTCTATTTCAAGTACTCTGATGACCCGGATATTTCTTATGATATGAGCCTTTTGAACACCTCAAGTTCTGGAAAATATCTTCAAGTTCTGAACTACTAGCAGGCAATTGGCCTTGTGATGAACTTTCCATCTGAGTTCAGTCATGCTTTGAACTGAACTCACTGGTCTTTTTGTAAGTGGTGTGGTCTTTTGTAAGTGGCCATGTTCCTTTATCATAATGATTTTTAGGTTAATTCCTATTGTAATAAAAATGTGCACTTTATCCCTTGTGATTGTTGAGGAATATTTCATCGTGTGAATATACCACTTTATAAATATCATCATTTCTAAATCCTCTTAGTAGTCCTGAAGATGTTCCTTTGTAATGTAAACTTTAAAAAGCATTTTATCAACAAGATATGTTGCCTCTGTGAAAAGCCTTTTATGAGTCTCTTCAGGTGTCCATATGGTTTTTCTTATTGAATCTATTAAGATAGTGTTTTCTATTAGTTTATTTTCATATACTGAGGTAGACTCGCATTTCTGTTAGTAAATCTCATTTGGGATACATGTCTAAAAATATATTGTATGATACTTGATTTCTTCTGTAATTATACAGTGTATCTCTTGTGGATTGGATACTGCTTTTTCCCCTTAGTTACAGAAAAATATATTACTACCATCATAGCTCAAGGAATGCACACTGCCAACATCATGTGATCCTCCTGAGATTATGTTTCTCAGCAGTAGAGAGTACATGCCCATGCCACCACTGCGGGGGATGTTTTGCACTTATTTCTTGCAAAAGGGAGGTCTTATTGTGTTGGTCAGTCTAGTATGAAACCCCTTAGCTTCCAATGATCATTCTGCCTCATCTTCAGAAATTACTGGGATTATAGGTGTGAGGTATGGTGCTCATCCAAGTATGTTTTAGTGAAAGTTTTTCCATTTTTCCCTCACAGATAACAGCCCATATTTAAAAAAATAAAAATGCTATTCAAATATAATTCACACACTCCAAAATTCACCCATTTCAAGTATAGACTTAAATACTACACATTTATGGATAATTTGTGTAGTGTTTTGCATACCAGAGAGGTTTCCCTTAAGCTGTACTGTACAGAGATAAAGGAAAGAATGGAATGTAAGAAATAAAAGAACGGAAAGAGCACACGACAAAGATCAAGGGAATTGGAGGAAAGAAAGATAAAGTGAGTGAGAGGAAAAGAAATGGCTGAAAAGAGGGAAACCAAGGAATACAAAATGACAAAAGTTTGTGCATCACAGCTATAACCTAGCCCTATGGCATGCTAACATGAGTGGAGTTCTTGACTGAGAGGGTGCTGAGGATGAGCTGAGCAAGAGTCAGACCCTGTCTTTAAAAAAAGTGAAATATTATCTAGGCATTGCCACAGGCACTTGTAGTCCTAGACACATGGTCATGTCAGCTAGGAGGATTGCCTGAATCCTAGAGTTTGAGGTTGCTATGATCTAAGCAGATGTCATGAAAAATTAGCCTGTGCCACATACAGAAACCATATCTCAAAAACACCCACACACACACAAACCAACAAACCAACCAACATTGTATTCATCAAAAAAGACCAGAATTACCTTTATAGTTCAAGCAAAGTAGACATGCTTAAGACCTCTGAGCCTATGAACAAATTGAGGCTGTATCCAGGCATAGTAAATTTGCAACCTTCTCTCAAATGAATGTTATAGAGTAGGGGTCAAATTGGTTCTGAGTAGCATCTCACAGGCCATCTCTCTACCTCAGGGAGTATGGCGCTGGTCATATATTACAAGTCTAATGAGTTCAATCCCAGCCCCAGCCAAGCTGCAACAAAGTATAGCCAGATATTGTGGTGGCCCTGAAGTTCCAGTTACTTGGTCCTGAGACAAAAGAATCGTCTATGCCCAGTATTTTGAGGTTGCTTTGGGCTGTGATATGCCCTGGCACTCTACCAAGGGTGACAAACTGAAATTCTGTCTCAAAGAAAAAAATAAAAACAAATACATTCCTACTTTAGTGACTCCATGCATTTTGGCAAATCTGATGTAGCTGCAGTCACAGCCTTGTACAAAATCTCAACTGTTGTGTTAGCTTCCTGATGGGAATCTCAATTGTCAATAGAATCAAAAAGGCACAAATGAAGGATTACTCCTCTGTCTGTGGATTGAGGGCTAAGAACTGTCATGATTCAAACACTTGAGGGAAACCAGATGAAGTGATTGGAAAAGGCCACTTAGTATCTTTGACCAGAAGCCTGGATCTAAGAACATTACTGGATGAAGTCACTCCTGGTTTTCATGGATGATATCACAATGGGTGTTGCCTGGGTTATCATCTTTAAGCTTAACCTTATTCCTGCTAAGCAATATGTAGTGGCTGTCTGTGTTTGTTGATGTGTTCAAACTATTAAAAAAGATGGGTTTCATTTCTGCACGCTAAATTCCTGCTTCCTAAATTTTATTTGTATCTGTGGCCAAGGGATTGCAACAACCCTTTCTTTCCTTTTCACATGATGGATTTGTAAGCAAGTGGAAGAGTGTGGTTTGCACCTAGTGCTGCCATGGGATGCTATAGACCAAGAACCCGAGCCCAAAGATCAGATGGTTATTTCACAGACCTGACAATTATGTCACACAATCCTTAATGGTACTTTTCATGATGTTTTACTTCTCTCTCTAGGACAGATATATTTGGGAAGGTGTCTCACTGAAGCTCCTCTTTCAAAATCTGGTTAGGCAATGTGTACAGTACTGTACTCGCCATGTATAGTTATTTGTGAGGATCGTGGGAAATATCAGCCTATCTCTAAATTTCTAACATTTCTTGTGTTCTAGCCAGTTGTGTTCACACTTTTGGCTTCTTTTGAGCATAGGAAGTAGAAGTGTTTGGTTGGGCCACATGTGTAATACACAATCAATAATGAAACCTGATTACCAAAATAAAGTCAGTGGATACTTATAGTGATATTGGCCATCACAGATATTGAAAACACTTCTGAAATAATTCCTATGTGTCACTGGGGCCTGATAATTGGACAATCCTTAAAGCCCCTGCTGAGGTCATTTCTTAATTAGAGTTCAATGACTTGGGTTCAGTGACTACAATATTTGGATGCTCAAAAAGGGCAAGGTGGAATGATGCCAAGAGCTCACAGGTTGGAGACAAGCTTGAGCCATAGAAAGACACCCTCAGCCTCAATATTCCACACTATTTCTACTTAAATAAAAAATGTAGTGAAGTGTTTAGTCCGTGGCCTTTAGTTCTAGCTACTCCAGAGAACATATTTCAGCTCCATCTATGTAAACATGAAAGAGGTAAATGCTCCATCTTTTTCAAGGCTGCATTGTATTGTATTATGGTGTATATGTATCATAATTTATTAATCCATTTATTGGTTGATTGGCACCTGGGTTTTTTCCATAATTTAGCAATTCAATTTATTAATCCATTCATTGGTTGATTGGTACATGGATTTCATAATTAGCAATTTAGCAATTATGAATTAGGCTGCAAAAAACATTCTGGTGAAAATATCTTTGTTGTTGATATTTTGCTGTTGATCCTCTGGATATATACCTAATAGAAAAATTGAAAAAAATATTGCAGGCCTATGTTTAAATCCCTGTGATCTCCAAATGTCTTTCCAAAAGAAACGTACATATTAGTTTGCATTTCCACCAGCTGTACAGAAGTTTTCCCTTTTTTCCTCATTCATGCCAACATGTATGGTTTTGGGATATTGTAATGTGTACTAATTTTACTGGAGTTAGATGACATTTTAAAGTGTTTTTGATTTACATTTCTCTGATGATTAAGGATGAAGAGAATTTTTGCATTTGTCTGTAGGCCGTGCACCTCTCTTCTTAAGAGAAGCTTTTTTTAAGACCCTTACCCACACTGAGATGGGGTGACTTGTTCTCTTCTTGCTAATATGTTTAGTTCTTTGTGTATTCTGGTTATTTAACATTTGTTGAGACACATCCTGTAAATATATTCTACTATTCTTGGGACTGCCTGCTTGCTTTACTTACTGTGTCCTTGACTATTCACAAGTTTTTTAGTTTGATCAGATCACACTAATGTATTTTTATTGTTCCTTCAATTGCCAGGGGGTCCTTCTCATGAAATATTCAGGCAGGCCAATTTATTCAAGTGCTTTCCCTGAACTTTCTTGTAGCACTTTTGTAGTATTACGTCTACAGTTTAAATATTTAATCCAGTTAGAGTCTACCTTATTTAATAGTAAAACTGTGGTTTGGTTTCAGTCTTCTTCAGGAAACCTTATTTGTTCAAGTAAGGAGGCTTTTCCCCACTGATTGTTTTAAATTGGCATATCAAAGATCAAATAATGGTAAGTGGCTTGGTTCATCTTTTGGTTCTCTATTCTGTTACATACATCCACCTGTTTTTGTGCCAGTGCCATGCTGTTTTGATCACTATCAATTTATGCATTGTCTGAGGTCTGGTAGCATGATTCCTCCAGATTTGCTTTTATTTACGAGTAATGTCTTGTCTATTTGAGTTTTTTTGTGATTCCACATAAAATAAAGTATCTTTTTTGAAATCTTTAAAGTATGACAGGGCTACTGTAATAGAAATTGAATTAAAATTGTATATTGCTTTGGGTAGTATGGACATTTTTACAATGTTGATTCTTCCAAGCCATAAGTATGGTATGCTTTTCCATTTGTTAACATCTTCAGCTATTTCTTTTCTTATAGTTTCATAGTTTTCTTTATAGACATTTTTTAAAGTCATTTGTTAGGTAAACTCCCATATATTTCATATTCTTTGGCACTGTTGTAAAAGAAATAAGAGTCTTTGACTGTTTTTTCAGTTGACTATTGTTGGTATATTTAAAGATTACAGATTGGTGATTATTGACTTTGTGATCTCAGATGCTGCTGTATTCCTTGATCACCTCTATGAGTTTTTTACTTGAATACCTGGGGTTTTTCAGATATGCAATTATGTCATCTGGGAAGGGTGCAAGTTTGATCTCCTTTGACCCTATATTGATAGCCTTCTTTGCCATATCTTACCTGATTGCCATGGATAAGAATCCCATTATAAAGTTAAAAGGCATGGACACAATGCACTGCCTTTCCTTGTTCTTGATCTGAGTGGAAACAACTTCAATTTAATTCCATTCCATACAATTTTGGTAGTGAGTTGCTGTAGGTCCACTATCTTTTTAAGAAATGTACCATCTGTACCTATTTTCCTTTTTTTTTAACTTTCTTTTTCTTCTTTCATTAATTTTTTTCTTCTGCAGTTTTTGGCGAGGGCTGCATTTGAAACCACCACCTCTGTTACATGGGGCTAGTGCCCCACACTTTTGAGCCACAGGTACCACCCTATAACTTTTTTTTTTGTTTATTTATTTATTTGTAGAGACAGAGTCTCACTTTATGGCCCTCAGTAGAGTGCTGTGGCCTCACATAGCTCACAGCAACCTCCATCTCATGGGCTTGAGCGATTCTCTTGCCTCAGCCTCCTGAGCAGCTGGGACTACAGGCACCCACCACAGCACCCGGCTATTTTTTTGTTGCAGTTTGGCTGGGGCTGGGTTTGAACCCTCCGCCCTCGGCATATGGGGCCGGCGCCCTACTCACTGAGCCACAGGCGCTGCCCCCTATAACTTTTTTTTAAGATCATAAAAGAATGCTGGAAATTATCAAAAGCTTTTTCTGCATCAATTGAGATAATCACATGGTCTTTTTTTTGTTTATGTGATAAAGTATATTTATAGATTTATGTATATTAAAGAATTCTTGTGAACCTTGGATCAAACCCATTTATTCATAGTGTATGTTTTTGTTCTGGTGCTGGATTCTGTTTGCTATGATCTTTCTGAATATTTTTTGCACCAATATTCATTATAGATATTGGTGTATAATTTTCTTTTCTTATTGGGTCTTTTCCTACTTTGGACGACATACTGATTTTTGCTTTATAGAATATGTTGGTTAGTATTCATTGTTTTTGTGTATTTTGGAAAAGATTAAGTAATATATGCACTAGTTCCCTTTTAAAGGTTTAGTAGAATTCTGATGTGAAATCATCTTCTCTCCGTATTTTAATTGTGGGAAGTTTTTCTATAGTTGCTGCTATTTCGTAGCTTGACATAGGCCTGTGGAACATTTCCACTTCCTGGCTAATTCAAGGAAGGTGGTGTGCTTCCAATTATTGGTTTGTTTCAGTCATATTTTCATATTTCTGAGAATAGAGTTTCTTGTAACATTCATTAAAATTTTTTTGAATTTCTTTGGAATCTGTCGTTATTTTGTCTTTGTCATTTCTGACTTATGAAATTAAAGCCTTTACTCTTTCTATACTTATTAGGTTTGCTAAAGTATTCTCTTTTTTATTGACCATTTTGATAAAACAAGTGTTTGATTTTATGACCTTTTGTATAATGCTTTTCTTTTCAATTTCATTTAATTCTGCTCTAATATTGGTTATTTATTTTCTTCTGCTGGGTTTGGGATTGGAAATCTTATTTTCCATTTGCTTGAGATGTCCCATTAAGTTGTTAACTTCCTCTCTTTCTGTTCCCCTGACAAAAACTTTTAATGCTATAAATTTTCAGGGTCAAGATCTGGGTGGAGCATGATGGCAGACAGGACGGATGTGTAGCCCACCTCTCCCAAGACATCAGGTGAGAGGAAAGGGGGTCTGTATCTTCCCGGTGTGTGGATTATTGGTGTGGACAGACAGCTTGAGATGCTCAGCAAACTGGCAGATTGCTATATACGAGGGGTAATTTAAAACCACAGACTGTTGTAGAGATATTCCCTGCTTGGCCGTGGTGGCCAGCAGGCACCTCCTTTACAGAGGACAGCAGCTTGCAAATGCTGACAAATCCAATTGATGAATATTTATCCCTGAACTGAGGGAGGCATCCAAAAGGAAAGCCACTCAAAACCACGGGGAGCTGGGCAACCTTTTGGACAATTGAAGGGAAGGGATTCCACCTGGGAAACAAACATTTTGAACTACCTAAAAAGGTGGGCACCTTTCCTCAGACCAGGAGCCAGAGCATTCCTGGGGGAAAATGTTGCAGGAGGTTGGCGGTTCAGGCTGCACGGGGAACTGGCAGGTTCCCATCCAAAAGGGAAACTCTGAATCATAAAACTCAAAATAAGTTTATGGTGCCCCATGATTATACTAATGTACACAGCTATGATTTAATAAACAAATAATAATAATAATAACTCAGAATAAGGTCCCAGAGCATTCCAGCCACAGGAACCACCTACAGCCACTTCAGACAGGGAACCAGTTACAGCTGCCTCAGCCACAGAACCGCCAGCAATGGCTGGAACCCAGCAACACCCTCCCCACAGCCAATTGCAGTTAACACATTGCAGGAGAACCTGGAAGCAGAGCGGGAGATTTAAGAAGTGTGGACTCCTGTACTGAGTGGAAAGGTCAGTCACAAGTGCTGTCTGGAGAAGAATAGCCCAGGCTATACAATACTTAGGTGACAAACTTTTACAGATACTCCAAAATGGTGATGAGCCATGGAAGGTGGTTACCATGGTAACAGTATAAACTGTGAATCAGGTATGAGCCTGGGAACGACTCACAGCGCCACTTGGTGTCCAGAAAGTATATTGCAGTATGAATACATTCCTACGAATGTTGATCCCTACAGCATACATACAGATGTATATATGTACATTTCTACATACAAGAATAATATTTTTGTAGTTGGTGCCTTTTTAGTTGTTGTTCTGTTTTTTCCTCACCCTTTTTCTTGGAGGAGCTGTTGTTAATTTTTTATTATTACTTTTTATATAGATATAATTTATTTCTGTTTTTTCTAATTTTAATTTCTCCTTTCTTCTCTTTTAACTTTTCTACAAACACCACTTTTTTCTCTTTTTTAAATCATTTTACGATTATCACTATTTTTATTGCACTTGTTTTTATGTTGTTGTTGTTGTGGGTGTTGTCTGTATGTCTATGTGTCTCTGTCTGTTTCTGTATCTATAAGCACATGTGTCTGGTAACCTTTATATCTGTTTATTTGCTCATTTTCTCTCAATGAGCTTGATGTTATGACCTGCAACTCTGAACTCCCAGCACTCTCCTCCACTCTCACTCTGAGTTCTGGAGGCCTGTCCCCAGGAGTCCAGATTCTTGGGTGATTTCTTGAGAGGTGCAGACAGGACCTAAACTGCAGCTGTATAGTGTTGATTCTGCAGCACAGGAGTGAGGAGATGACAGTTGGCAAAGAGGGAATCACACCAGAGTGGCGGTGTCCCAAGGTTCAGAGCAGCAGCCGTCTTTAGCAATAACAAGGCCCACTCCCAGATATCCCGTAGCCACTACTCCTGTCTCCCTGGGCAACCAGATGAGACTGGGCATCTTCTCAGATGGCAACCACCACAGAACAGATCTTGGACAGAAACACAGGCCCCGTGAGTAAAGGGGTTGCCTGAGACGGTACTGGCCTGGGTGGAAAGTGGGGACTAAAAAACGCAGATCTGGGAAACTCCCAGGGTGGGTATGATCCAGGGGAACACTTTACTGAGCCTAAGATGCACCCAGCCCTCAGGGGATCATAAGCCTATAGACAAAGGAGGCCAAGACACTACATCTGACAACAAATCGTGCTGCAAACGCAAACCTGCAGGAGTAAAAAGAGGCCCTGAGGCACAGGTTCTAGGAACTCAAATCAGCCTCTCCTCTGCAAAGGAATTTAAGAGGGTCAGAAACAAACTCTCACAGGGCTGTTCCAATAACATAAACTAAGGGTGAGGCTAAAACTGAATGAACACCCCCAGCCTCCATCAAGTCCCCAAGGTTGAAGGCCTCACCACCCCCTGTTGGATAGAAGCAGAGAGCAGCAGCCTAGATGAACAGATACAGACTTCCCTGCAATTTAGGCAGGTGCAAACCTCTGGAGAATCTGCTCACTGCAGACAACTGACTGGGTCACAGTCTGTAGGATAATATTTAGAAATAAACTTATCCTACAGCAAGCACACAAAGTAAAATCAGTGTGAGTTTAAAATGACATGCTTTTCTTCCAGAGGCTTAAGACGCTTGGACCCCCCTGGGTTACTCACAGAGTTAGGCTCTTTGGAAAATTCCTTAGGCCTTTTGTCTGAAGCAGTACACCCCGTGAAGCCTGAGATCCAAGGGCATGCCGCCCTTCCTCAGAGATACGGGCCAGAAGGTTGACATATGTTAACAACATACTGTCAGAGGTCTATAGGTGGTCTGCCCTGAAGGAAGGTCACAGTCGTTACTTCATACTGAGTAAACTGAGTGAATGCTTGAAGATTAACTCTGTTCCCCTATAGCTATTTTTGTCTTTGTGCCCTGCTCGGAAAACTAGTCACTGTTTAGAGGAAGAGATTTACTACACAAGTGGTTACATTGATATGATAAATTTCCTTTCAAGTTCAAATTCAGTTTATAGATAATGGATTAGGTGTGTACGTGACTGGAAGGGTATAAAACTTAAACGTGGAATAAAGAACTTTGCTATATGCCATCAAACGGTGTATAGTCTGTTTCTTTACTTAATAATTACAGGAGCGAGTTTACACCTACAGCAAAGCTGCTGCTCGTTCGCGTCTCGGTTCACGCAACATATTGGCGTAGTCGGCAGGATCAGGGGATCGCGAAGGAGCAGTAAGACTTTCTGGACACCGGGCTGGAGGACGGCCGCCTCCACCAGGACGCCTCGGAGAGATCTTCGCTGAAGCCGTTTGAGGTAAGCTTGAGAACCCTGTAACTGGGACGGTGCAGTTGCCACGCAGAATACGTGGGACGTCTCCAGCATATCAAGAAACATGGGAGGGAATAATATGAGTTTTCAGCTCTCTTCTTCTTTGGAGGACCAATATATTGCCATTTTAAAAACTGATTTCTGCCACTAAAATTCCGGTAAAAACCAGTAACCTGAGGGAACTTTTCCGTGTGGTTGTTAAGCATTGCCGCTGGTTTACACCTGACCGGAAAGTCCAGCTTAATTTAAAAGTCTGGAAGAAAGTGGGTCAGGCTCTGCTTCGTGCCCACCAAAAAGGCAATTTTATAAGCAGGGAAATTTGGGCAACTTTTAAACTGGTTCAAATTGCGTTGGAACCGTTTCAACCGTGTTCAGAACAAGATTCTGAGACTGAGGACATTGGCGCTGACGAGTTGCCACCCCCGCCTTCTTTGCCTGAGCTGGATAAGTTACACCAGCCAGAGCAGATTGCGGAAATTCTCAGAAATTCTGAACATGAGTGTGATTTGCCAAGTTCCCATTCTGAATCCCAATCTGGTAAGCCTCAAAAGTAATATGTGGGTGACTTAAAAAGTCTTGAAAGTAACGCAGAGACCTGTCCAGAATTAGTGGAAATGGCTGATGAATCAGCTCAAAGAGAGTCTGAGTTTGAACACCTTAAAAAGGTTATGGCTGAAAATTTTCATACAATGAATCAAAGAATTGCCTTCTTAGAAAAGAAGGGAGCTGCAATACTCTCCTCTAGAGCAAGCTCTAAAGCAGGTTCTTGTAAAGATGTGCTTCCACCTTACAAGCCTCTAACTCCTTCTGCACCAGCAGGTCCTATAGGCTGGAGGGAAGGCCCCTTCTATCCTGTGTGGCCTAATCCTCCAAATACTTGCTTCACAGTACGGCATCACTTTCCTTTAGATATTTCTGAATTGGCTATATCTAATGAAAACTCAGTTCAAATTTCAGAATCAGGTTATAATAAGGAGCCTGTTGTACAAGCATATCCTGTTTTCAGGGAAATTCAAGAGAATGGTCAATCAGGAAATGCTCAGCATGCTCCTATACAAATAAAATTTTTAAGAACAACGAAAGATGCCGTTTTCGCCTATGGACCCACGTCACCCTTCGTAATTGGCATTTTAAATTCATATTGCACAAATCATATTTTTATTCCTGCTGACTGGGAAACTTTAGCTCGTACTACCTTGAGCCCTGGTCAGTTTTTACAATTTAAGGCTTGGTGGCTGGAAGAGGCAACTTTGCAAAACCGAGCTCAAGGAACTCCAGTTAACTCCTTAATGGGTACTGGCCCTGCGGCTGACATTCACCAACAGCTGCAATTAACACAAGATTTATTAAGGCAGGTTAAAGATGTTTGTATTAGAGCTTGCCAAAGACTAGAGGAAAAAGATGGGGTTAAACAATTTTTTACAAAAATCATGCAAGCAAACAATGAACCATACTCTGAATTTGTAGCTAGATTTCAGACAGCAATTGAAAGGTCTGTTCCTGGAGAACAGGCCAGACAGATGCTTCGATTACAATTAGCATTTGAGAATGCCAATTCAGATTGTAAGTTAGCCCTGACCCCCGTCAAGAATCAGGACAGTGTTTCCATTGAACAATATCTACGCACTTGTAGGGATATTGGTTCTGGAGCATTTCAGGCAAAGCTTAATGCTGCCGCCTTGGCGGAGGCACTTAATGGAACTAAAAAGAAGGCAAAATGTTTTAATTGTGGGAAAATAGGGCACCCGCGATCTGAATGTCTCAAGGCTAAAATTGAGAGTACTACAGCTGCGGTAACTCAGAATGTTAACCTGCAAGCACCTGGTCTATGCCGCCGCTGTGGAAAAGGTAAACATTGGACTAATGAATGTAGATCTGTTAGAGATAAAGATGGCAAACTCCTGCCGCCCAAAGTAGAATTTATTCCGGCTCAGGAATCAAAAAACGGGATATCAGGCCCAGCTCGGGGCCTGAAAACAAATTCGAGCAATTAAGGTCCATTTCCAGTGGACAATGGGGTAACACATGCACAGGCGAATCAGAACAATTAATTGAAATAGAGCCTGTAAAATTACATGTTCGAGATCTCTTTCATGCAACTCAAGGAAGTGCAGCATTAGACATACCAATACTATATGAGGAAGAAATATTAGCTGGACAAAAACCTAGAAAACTTCAGACTGGAATATATGGCCCTATTCCACCAGCCTCTGTGGGACTTATTTTAGGTAGAAGCAGTTTAACAATGGAAGGTTTGAACATACATCCTGGAGTTATTGATTCTGATTTTCAAGGGGAAATTATGCTTATGGCTTCTTCTACTCAAAATATAAAATTAAAAGCTGGTCAAAGAATTGCACAAATTTTAATACTGCCCTATTACAAAGGACAGGCCGCTCCCGTAAAGCGGGAAGGTGGCTTTGGCAGCACAGGAAAACAGGTTTTTTGGCACACTTTCCTTAATGACTCTAGACCTCAGTGTACAGTAACTTTTGCTGACAAAATAACAATTACTGGACTAGTAGATTCAGGAGCTGATGTTTCGATAATTGCTTCCTACATGTGGCCTAAGGGCTGGCCAAAAAAGAAAATCGAGGCTACTTTTGTTGGTATGGGAACTTTAACGGATATTGAAAAAAGTACAAATATTTTAAACTGCTCTGGCCCTGAGGGTCAGAAAGCTCAACTACGCCCTTATGTGGCTCCTATTGCATTATCTATTTGGGGCAGAGATCTTTTACAACAGTGGGGAGCTATGATCACTATTCCAACTATTTCCAAATCAGCCAAGACTATAATGATGAATATGGGTTATAATCCCATTGACCCCACTCCTACTTTAAAGCCTGAAATTGTAAGAACGGGAAATGACAAAACTGGACTAGGCTTACCTGCTCTTCATGAGGGTTTTATATAGAGGCTCCTGTTCAGCGCTTCGCCCTGCCATTAAAATGGTTAACAGATAAACCAATATGGGTTGAACAGTGGCCATTCCCTTATGAAAAATTAGAAGCGCTTCATAATATAGTTCAAGACCAGTTAAAAGCAGGCCATATAATGTGCAGTACCAGTCAATGGAATAGCCCTGTATTTCTAGTAAAAAAGAAATCTGGGAAATGGAGAATGGTGACTGATTTAAGACGAATCAATGCAATTATTTCTCCGATGGAAAACTCACAATCTGGAATACCTAACCCATCTCTAATTCCTAAAACTTATTCTATCATCATAATTGATTTAAAAGACTGTTTCTTTAGCATTCCCCTTCATCCTGAAGATGCCGAAAGATTTGCTTTCACTATTCCTGCCTTGAACTCAGAAAAACCTGCAAGACGCTTCCATTGGAAGGTCCTTCCTCAAGGCATGTTGAATAGCCCCACCTTATGTCAACTTTCTGTAAATCAGCCTTTAGAGATAGTAAGGACACTTTTCCCGGAGGGTATGTGCTTACATTATATGGATGATATCTTAGTAGCACACCCTGATAAGGAAAAGTTACAACAGATGGTTGAAGCTGTAAAGAAAAACTGCCAGCAGTTTGAACTTGTAATTTCTGAGGACAAAATACAGTGTACAGATCCATGGGAGTATTTAGGATATAAAATAACTAGACAAAAAATAATTCAACAAAAAGTAACTATTAGAAGAGATACTTTAAAAACTCTGAATGATTTTCAAAAACTATTAGGAGATATAAATTGGATTAGACCTAGTTTAGGAATTCCCACATATGCTCTAAAAAATTTGTTTGCAACCTTAGAAGGACCAGCTGATTTAAAAACCCTAGAGTATTAACTGCTGAGGCAGAAAAAGAATTACAGTGGATAGAACAGCATATCCAGCAATCTCAGATAGATAGAATTGATGAAGTCGGTCATTTTTATTTATATGTGTTTCCTTCCAATCATTCTCCTACTGGACTGTTAACACAAGAAAATAATTTTATAGAATGGTGTTTTCTACCTAATAAGACAGTTAAGAAAATGGAGACATATATATACAAAATAGCCGCAATAATTTTAAAAGGACGTCAAAGATTTAGACAATTAATTGGTAAAGACCTAGAAAAAATATTTGTGCCTCTTACTCATTCTCAAATTAATAATTTATTTATCTTCAACATTGAATGGCAAATTGCTCTTTCAGATTACCTAGGAATTATAGATAACCATTATACTAAGGATAAAAGAATTCAATTTCTTAAAAAAACCAATTGGATATTACCAAAAGTTATTAAAGAACATCCGTTAGATAATGCTCTCACTTTTTATACTGAGGCTAACAAGAAAGGAATTGCAGGATATACAGGAGAAAAAATACAAAAGGTTGAACAGTCTCCTTATCAATCTGTTCAGAAAGCTGAATTATTTGCTATACTAATGCTACTAAGTGATTATCCAGACCGAGAGATAAATATTAGTGACTCAATCTTTTGTACAATCGTAGTACAAAACATTGAGACTGTTACTTTAACTGAAAATAATTCAGAATTAAATTTGTTGTTTCACAAACTACAAAAGTTAGTAAGAACCAGAGTAAAAAGTATTTATATTACACATATTAGAGCCCATACAGGATTACCCGGACCTTTATCAGAAGACAATCATAAGGTAGATCAATTAATAGGGTCAGTACTTACTGCCCAACAAGAACATAATATTCATCATTCTAATGCAAGATCATTAAAACAGAGACATGGCATCACTTGGCACTCTGCCAGAGCCATAGTCCGATCTTGCCCCACTTGCCAACCTTTAGTAGAACCTCCTTTACCCAAGGAAGTTAATCCTAGAGAATTGAAATCTAATCAGCTATGGCAAATGGATGTGACTCAATTTTCAGAATTTGGTAAGACAAAATATATACATCATACTGTAGATACTCATTCTCATTTTTCATGGGCAACAGCATTATCATCGGAAAAAGCAGATGCTGTTATTACACATCTATTAGAATGCTTTGCTATTATGGGCAAACCTGAAACTATAAAAACAGATAATGGATCAGCATATATTTCAAATAAATGCAGAGAATTTTTTAATCTCCATCAAATAAATCATTTAACAGGTATTCCTCAAAATAGCCAGGGTCAGGCTATAATTGAAAGACAGAATAGAACATTAAAAGATATGCTCAAAAGAGAGAAGGGGGAAGGGCAGTATACCACCCCAAAAAACGGATTATCTTCAGCACTATTTACTTTAATTTTTTTAAATTTGAATGATGAAAATGAAACTCCAGCATTTAAGCACTGGAGTGTGGTCACACCCTCATCTATTGACCAACCAGTATATTACAAGGACAACATCAATAATCTGTGGATCCCCGCTACTGTGGTAAAATGGGGAAGAGGATTTGCTTATATTTCCACAGGAGACCGTAACTTTTGGGTTCCAGATAAAAATATGAAACTCAGAAGAGTTACCCATGAAGAAACAACGACAGAGAAATCGGATGAAAATACGAGTGAACAAATTAGCCACGAGATTCCAGCGTCTAACCTTGACCCACAAGAATGGAAAGAAGAAAAAGATGACATCAGAACACCCAGAAATGGTGACCATGCAACAAATGCAGAAACTGGGGAAAGCTGCTGTTACAATTATACGCAGACAAAAGCGTAAGTTAACACCTGTAAATATTTTTTTAGCAATGTTTGCTTTCCTTATGTCAACTGTAGAAGGAAAGGAATTTCATTATTGGACATATGTCCCTAATCCACCGCTGCTGCGAGGGGTTAGTTGGACAGAACCCACAGTCCCCGTATTTACAAATGAATCTGTCTGCCTCCCAGGACCTTTTAATACCCGAGGACCATTTAAACCTGAAGAAGAGGGAATGAAGCTTGTTAATTATACTTCAGGGGTCATCGGTCCTCCTATTTGCTTTGGTCAACAATACCAGTGTTTAAATATGACTGTACAGTACTGGCTAAGTCATTATGACCGGCCAGCTTCTGGGAGTGATGTCAAACGTGAGATGTTTATGCTAAGTACTAATTCCATCTCTCGTTTTATCCCAGGTTTTACTCCTATAGACGTGGAAGCTCCTCCTTGTAAGGAGCACAGTTTTACATTACAAAGGGAATGGGTGCATTGGACTCGATGTAAAGGAAATCAAACTTTTTTCTTAACTAATACTTCTAAAGGTCCTATAATGGACTGGAGTCCAAAGGCAACTTTACTTGACAGCAATAAGAGACCTATTAACATTGAGTTGCCAAGAGATGAGTTTACCTATCTTATAAATAAAAATAAAATCAGTATTAATATGACAACACTTATGAGTTGGACAGATGTTGGGTTTGCACCCCCCGCACCTGGAATTTATGGCTTTCCTAAACAAAATCATTTTTGGAAAGTAGCAGCAGCTCTAAAACCTATGAAGGGTTGGACTGGTGGATTGTTTTACCATCAAACCACCACATCTCATACTTATGGTATGAAATTTACTGTTCATGATGAAAGATACATTCAAGCTTGTGTTCAATTACCCTTTGTGTGGCTTAAAGGCAACATAAAGTGGAATGAAAAAACAGGAGAATTATTTTGTCCTGTGTGTCAACTGTTTACTTGTATTAATAGTTCTCTAAGATTTAATCCTCAAAAGGAACAGCTGTATTTGTTGAGAGCCAGGACAGGTGTGTGGATGCCAGTGAATTTGACCAGACCGTGGCAAGAATCTCCTGCCCTGACAGTTCTTCAACTTCTGGCTGATCGAGTTTTGAGAAGAACGAAGAGATTTATTGGATTTTTATTTACTATTATTCTAGGAATTATCACTGTGACAGCTTCTGCTGCTGTCTCTGGCGTGGCTTTAACTCAAGGGATTAAAACACATAATTTTGTGGCTAATTGGCATAAAGACTCTGAACAATTATGGACTGCTCAAAAACAAATTGACACGGAGTTATATAATGAAACTGCTGACTTAGAACAAGCTGTTGTTATGTTAGGGGATGAATTAGTGAGCTTAAAGAAACAAATGAAGTTGAAATGTGATTGGAATATAACTACTTTTTATATAACCCCTGTTAAATATAATGAGAGTAAATTTCCTTGGGAGAATGTTAAAAAGCATTTGTTAAACCATGATAATTTGACTAAGGAAATTGTAAATTTACAACATGAGATATATTCCACTTTTGAAAATAAGTTACAAAGAATAGATGGAGATCAGATTTTACAAGGCATAGCTGATGGAATTGAACAAATGAATCCTATCCCCAAAATACAAGAACTTATAGGAAGTTCTGTAGGATCATTAGCATTATTTTTAATTATGGGATTCATTTTATATTTGATTTGTAAAAGAGTGAAGCACGCACAAAGAGAAAATGAACGTTATGCGCAAGTGTTTGCTTTAATGATGACAGATATGAATAATATTCGTCAAAAACAAAAGGGGGAAATGTAGGATAATATTTAGAAATAAACTTATCCTACAGCAAGCACACAAAGTAAAATCAGTGTGAGTTTAAAATGACATGCTTTTCTTCCAGAGGCTTAAGACGCTTGGACCCCCCTGGGTTACTCACAGAGTTAGGCTCTTTGGAAAATTCCTTAGGCCTTTTCTCTGAAGCAGTACACCCCGTGAAGCCTGAGATCCAAGGGCATGCCGCCCTTCCTCAGAGATATGGGCCAGAGGGTTGACATATGTTAACAACATACTGTCAGAGGTCTATAGGTGGTCTGCCCTGAAGGAAGGTCACAGTCGTTACTTCATACTGAGTAAACTGAGTGAATGCTTGAAGATTAACTCTGTTCCCCTATAGCTATTTTTGTCTTTGTGCCCTGCTCGGAAAACTAGTCACTGTTTAGAGGAAGAGATTTACTACACAAGTGGTTACATTGATATGATAAATTTCCTTTCAAGTTCAAATTCAGTTTATAGATAATGGATTAGGTGTGTACGTGACTGGAAGGGTATAAAACTTAAACGTGGAATAAAGAACTTTGCTATATGCCATCAAACGGTGTATAGTCTGTTTCTTTACTTAATAATTACAGGAGCGAGTTTACACCTACAGCAAAGCTGCTGCTCGTTCGCGTCTCGGTTCACGCAACACAGCCCTGCGGGGCTAGCAGCAACTGAGTGTGACAGAACTGCAAGGTACGGAAAGAGGCATCAACCTTTCCAGACTGATCAATTTGCTGGGTGGCTCCTCCTGACTCCACGCAGCACTGGAGCAAGCCATATTAGAGTAGTCACCAGACCCCTGTGATCCAGACCCCAGAGACCTTTAAACTCTCCCAACTGAGACAGGTGCTGACTGAGACAAATGTTTTAGAAATTTTGAACAGAGAAAATAGCCTGAGGATATTCATTTGGAGCTCTGGGTGTGTGGTTGTAGAAAGTTTGATTTTCCTTTTCCAATTTTTTCCTGGTAAGTGGGGTGACTTAATTGCTGCTATTTCTCCAGCTGAGACTTCAACCCAGAGTAACTGTTTCACTAGGGTCAAAAAGAAACCAGCTGAAAAGAAGACAGAACCACTTAGCCCCACCACACCAAACAGGGCCCCATCTTCTCAGGCCAAAGCACTGTACAGGTCCTAGAAAAAGCTCCAGGGAAAACATCGAAGGGAGCAAAAAAAACATGGGTCAGAATCAGCAGAAAAACTCTGGTAAAATGAATAACCAGAATAGATCAACCCCCCCCCCAAGGAAAGATATGGCAGATGTAATTGAAGATCCCATTCAAAAACACCTGGCTGAGATATCAGAAATTGAATTCAGAATTTGGAAGGCAAACAAGATAAACAAAATGGAATTAGGAATTCAAGGAGAAATTCAAAAGTTGTCTCAAGAATTTAATGAATTTAATGACAAAACCACCAAAAACTTATACACACTGAAGCAAGAATTTGCAGCCCTCGATAATCTGAAAAATACAGTAGAATCCCTCAGTAACAGAGTGGAGCAAGGGGAAGAAAGAATCTCTGACATTGAAGACAAAGCCTTTGAATGCTCTCAAACTCTCAAAGGGGAAGAGAAGTGGAGAGCAAAAAATAGATCATTGTCACAGAGACCTCTGGGATAATTTGAAGAAGGTCAATATCCAAATAGCTAGAATTCCTGAAAAAGATGAGGTCTATTCACTGGGCACAGAGGGCCTTCTGCATGAAATTGTGAAAGATAATTTTACAGAAATGACTAGAGATTCTGAAATTCAGATAGCAGACAGCTTCAGGACCCCATCATGACTCAACCCCAATAAAACATCGCCCAGGCATATCATAATGAACTTTACTAAAGTTAATATGAAGCAGAAAATTCTCAAACCTTCCAGGCTAAAGAAAGCCATTAAGTACAAAGGGAAGAATATTAGAATGACTGCAGATCTTTCTGCTGAAACTTTTCAAGCCAGAAGGGGTTGTCGTGGACTTTTAATCTCCTAAAGCAAAATAACTTTCAAACCCAGATCTTGTATTGAGCTAAACTGAGTTTCACTTATGATGGAGAAATTAAATACTTTAATGAAATTCATATGTAAAAAAATTGGCCATAACCAAACCAACTCTTCAGGATATTCTCAGACCTATCCCTCATAATGACCAACTCAATCCTATACCACAAAAGTAAACTCACTTGGAAACTTCGGATCAAACTCCAACTGCCACACTGGCAAAAGGATTAAAACTGTCCACTGAACTTTTGAAAAACTCGATACCGAAAATTTCACGAGACTTATCAATATTCTCCATTAATGTGAATGACTTAAAATGTCCTCTAAAGAGCATAGGTTAGCAGACTGGATACAAAAATTCAGGCCCAATATTAGTTGCATAAAAGAGTCACATCTTAACTTAAAAGACAAATACTGACTCAGGGTGAAAGGATGGTCAACAATATTTCAGGCAAATGATATTCAGAAAAAAGCAGGTGTCACAATTTTATTTGCAGATACAATAGGCCTTAAAACAAAAAAATTAAGGAAGGACAAGAATGCTCATTTCATATTTGTTAAGGGTAATACCCAACATGAGGAGTTTTCAATTATTAATACCTATGCACCCAACCAGAATGCACCTCAATTTATAAGAGAAACTCTAACAGACATGAGCAGCTTTATTTCCTCCACCTGCATAATAGTCAGACATTTCAACCCTCCTTTGGCAATGTTGGATCGATCCTCCAAGAAGAAGATGAGCAAAGAAATTTTAGATTTAAACCTAACCCTCCAACATTTAGATTTAGCAGACATCTGCAGAATATTTCACCCAAAAAAAACTAAATACACATACTTTTCATCAGCCCACGAATCTTACTCCAAAATCGATCACATCTTAGTACACAAGTCTAACCTCAGTAAATTTAAAGGAATAGAAATTATTCCTTTCATCTTCTCGGACCACCATGGAATATAAATTGAGCTGAGAAACAACAGGAATCTGCATACTCATACAAAAACATGGAAGTTAAATGACCTTATGCTGAATGATAGCTGGTTCAGAGAAGAGATTAAGAAAGAAATTGCCAATTTTTTGGAACAGAACGACAATGAAGACACGAACCATCAGAACTTCTGGGACACCGCAATGGCAATTCTAAGAGTGAAATTTATAGCACTGCAAGTCTTCCTCAAGAGAATGGAAAGAGAGGAAGTTAACAACTTAATGGGACATCTCAAGAAACTGGTAAAGTAAGAACATTCCAACCCCAAACAAAGTAGAAGAAAAGAAGTAACGAAAATTACAGCAGAATTAAATGAAATTGAAAACAAAAGAATAATACAACAAATCAATAAATCAAAAAGCTGGTTTTTTGAAAAGGTCAATAAAATAGACAAACCTTTGGCCAACTTAATCAGGAAAAAAGAGTAAATCTCTAATCTCATCAATCAGAAACGACAATTACAAAATAACGACAGACTCCTTACAAATCCAAAAAATTCTCAATGAATATAACAAGAAACTTTATTCTCATAAATATGAAAATCTGAAGGAAATTGACCAATACTTGGAAACATGTCACTTTCCAAGACTGAGAATCAAGTGGAAATGTTGACAGGCCCATATCCAGTTTGGAAATAGTATCAACCATAAAAAACTCCCCAAAAAGAAAAGCCAGGACCAGATGGTTTCACATCAGATTTCTACCAAAAGTTTAAAGAGGAATTACTACCCATTATACCCAACCTGTTCAAAAAAGCAGAAAAAGGAGGAAGACTACCCGACACGCTCTTTGAAGCAAACATAACCCTAATCCGTAAACAAGGAAAAGACCCAAAAAGAAAAGAAAATTCTAGAAAAATGTCACTAATGAATATAGATGCAAAAATATTCAACAAGATCCTAATAAACAGAATCCAGCAACAAATCAAACAAATTATACATCATGACCAGGTCGGTTTGATCCCAGGGTCTCAAGGCTGGTTCAATATACTTAAATCTATAAATGTAATTCAGCACATAAACAAATTAAGAAACAGAGACAATACAATTGTCTGAATCGATGCAGAAAAAGCTTTTGATAATATCCAGAATCCATTCCTGATTAGAACACTTAATAAAATTGGTATAGAAGGGACATTTCTTAAGCCGATAGAGGCCATCTACAGCAAACCCACAGCCAATATCGTATTGAATGGATTTAAATTCGAATCATTTCCACTCATATAAGGAACCAGGGAAGGCTGGCCATTGTCTCTATTGCCTTTTAACATTGTAATTGAAGTTTTAGCCACCACAATTACGGAAGAAAAGGAGATCAAGGGTATCCATATAGGGTCAGAAGAGATCAAACTTTATCTCTTTGCAGATGATATGATTTTATACCTGGAAAACTCTAGGGACTCTACAGTAAAACTCTTAGAAATGATCAAGGAATACAGCAGCGCCCCAGGCTACAAAATCAACATTCATAAATCAGTAGCCGTTATATACAACAATAGTCAAGTTGAAAAAACAGTCAAGAACTCTATCCCATTCACAGTAGTGCCAAAGAAGATGAAATATTTGGGAATTTATCTAACAAAGCATGTGAAAGATCTCTATAAAGAGAACTATGAAACTCTAAGAAAAGAAACAGCTGAAAATGTTAACAAATGGAAAAACATACCATGCTCATAGCTGGGAAGAATCAACATTGTTAAAATGTCCTTACTACCCAAAGCAATATATAATTTCAACTCAATCCGTCTTAAAGCTCCACTGTCATACTTTAAAGATATGGAAAAAACAATACTTCATTTTATATGGTATCAGACAAAACCTCGAGTAGCCAAGACATTATTCAGAAATAAAAACAAAGCAAGAGGAATCACGCTACCAGACCTCAGATAATACTACAAATCCATAGTGATCAAAACAGTTTGTTATTGGCACAAAAACCGAGAAGTAGATGTCTGAAACAGAATAGAGAACCAAGAGATGAATCCAGCTACTTACCATTATTTAATTTTCGACAAGCCAATTAAAAACATTCATTGGGGAAAAGATTCCCTATTTAACAAATGGTGCTGGGTGAACTGGTTGGCAACTTGCAGAAGACTGAAAATGGATCCACACCTTTCACCAGTAATTAAGATAGACTCTCACTGGATTAAAGATTTAAACTTAAGACATGAAACTAGAAAAATAGTAGAGGAGAGTGAAGGAAAAACCCTTGAAGAAACGGTCTGGGCGAGTATTTTTTGAGGAGGACACCCTGGGCCATTGAAGCAGCTTCAAAAAAACACTACTGGGACTTGATCAAACTAAAAAGCTTCTGCACAGCCAAGAACACAGTAAGTAAAGCAAGCAGACAGCCCTCAGAATGGAACAAGATATTTGCAGGTTATGTCTCCGACAAAGGTTTAATAACCAGAATCCACAGAGAACTCAAATGCATTGGCAAGAAAGGAACAAGGGATCCCATCGCAGGCTGGGCAAAGGATTTGCAGAGAAATTTCTCTTAAGAAGACATGCACGTGGCCTTCAGACATATGAAAAAATGCTCATCATCTTTAATCATCAGAGAAATGCAAATCAAAACTACTTTGAGATATCATCTAACTCCAGTGAGAGTGGCCTATATCACAAAATCCCAAGAGCAGAGATGTTGCTGTGGATGTGGAGAAAAGGGAACACTTTTGCGCTGCTGGTGGGAATGCAAATTAATACATTCCTTTTGGAAAGAAATAAGGAGAACACTTAGAGATCTAAAAATAGATCTGCCATTCAATCCTGTAATTCCTCTACTGGGCATCTACCCAGAAGACCAAAAGTCACATCATAACAAAGAAATCTGTACCAGAATGTTTATTGCAGCCCAATTGCTAAGACATGGAAAAAGCTCAAGTGCCCATCTAGCCACAAATGGATTAATAAATTATGGATTATGGATTAATAAATTAATAAATTATATAATAAATTATATTTACACCATGGAATATTATGCAGCCTTAAAGAAAGAAGGAGACTTTACCTCTTTCATGTTTACATGGGTAGCTGGAACACATTCTTCTTAGTAAAGTATCTCAAGAATGGAAGAAAAAGTACCCAATGTACTCAGCAATACTATGAAAATAATTCAGGGCTTTCACGTGAAAGCTATGACCCAGTTATAACCTAAGAATAATGGGAGGTGGAAAGAAAGGGGAGGGAGGGAGGAGAGGAGGGAGATGGATTGGTGAGATTACACCTGCGGGACATCTAACCAGGGTATATGTGAAATTTGGTAGATATGGAATGTAGATGTCTTAGCACAATAACTGGGAGATTGCCAGGAAGTCTGTGTTGACCAGTGGGATGAAAATGTGTCAAACGGTCTATGAAACTAGTATATGATGCCCCATGATCATATCAATGTACACAGCTATGATTTACTAAAATAAATTAAAAAATAAAATACCAATCTGCAGAAAAGAAAAAAACAACTTTGATCAAAAAGCGTTTGAGCTCTTGGCAACAATTAAAAAGTGGCATGTGTACATCACCCCTTTGTGTGTCCTAGATCCAACAATTTGAGCAGTCTGCTCTCTGAGCATCAGGAGACTTCAGTTTAACATCTTCCTTTGATTTCCAAAGAATTATGCAATCATCATTACCAGAAACACAGGCAGAAACCACAATTCAGGAAGCACAGTGAGAGACACAGGCACTGCTATCTGTGTGCCCACCACCCCTTTTCCAATGACACTGCTGAGGGATTGTGAAAGCAGAAGTTTCAAGACCACAGGACATACATCTCAACCTCCAGTTCCTCAGCACAGGCACCATTTAAATGATTAAGTATGATAAATCTGCCTACTTAAAATTCTTACTAGGTCGTCTGAAGGAGGGCTTTTCTTTATATATAAGTACCCAGAAATAAATGCAAATATTTGAAAAAAATAAATATAATAAATTTTCATCTTACAAGTGCATTTGTTCTATCGCAGAGGTTCTGGTAATTCTTGTCTTCAGTATTATTTTGTTCAAAAATTTGGTAATTTTATTTTTAATCTCATCTATGACCCAGCTATTGTTCAGCCTGAGGTTATTTAGTTTCCTTGTTTTTGTATGAGAATGAAGATTCATGTGGTTACTGAATTCAAATTGTGTTCCATGATGGTCTGAATGGTTGAAGAAATAATTTTTTTCTATTTTTCTTTTAGAGACAAAGTCTCAGTTTTTCACCCTTGGTAGAGTGCTGTGTCATCCCACCTCACAGCAACCTCCAGCCCTTTGGTTAGGAGATTCTGTTGCCTCAGCCACCAAAGTAGCCAGGACTTAAGGCGCACAACACAATGACTGGCTTTTTTTGTTGTTGTTGCAGTTTGACCAGGGCTGGGTTGAACCAGGCACCCTCCATATATGCGGCAAGAACTTACAGACCCTCTCATGGCACCAACGCTCCCTTGCTCAGTTTCTTATTGGAGGATATATTCAACATTGGCAAAGGGGTAGGAAAATCTTTAATTGTTATGGTGCTAGAGGAAATCAAGTTTCTTCTGTCTGTTAGAGTCTCTCTTATAAATTGAGCTGCATTCTGGTTGGAAGCATAAATGTTAATCATTGAAATTTCATCATGTTGAGTGTTACACTTCCAAATATGAAATGACCTTCCTTATCTTTCATTACTTTTGTTGATTTAAAACCCATCGTATCTGTTAATAAGATTACAACACTGCTTTTTTCTAATTGCCAATTGCTTGAATTATAGATTATCATCCCTTCACCCTGAGTCTATATTTATCTTTTAATACAAAATGAAATTTTTGTATGCAGCAGATATGTGGGCTGTGTCTTTGTATCCAGTCAGAGAACCTGTGTCTTTTTAGAGAAAAATTTAAGCCATTCCCATTAATTGAGAACGCTGATTATCCTGGTATTATATTGGGTATCAATTTTTTGAAAAGTTCACTGGTAGTTTTTGATACTTTTGCCACTGTAGAAGTTGGAATTTCATCAAAAGTTACTAAGTTTACCTTAGTGGTAGAGAATAGAAACACATTATGGGGGATGGGTCTGAGGCTGTCATGGACAGTAGTATTATTTATGTGAAATTTCTTCAACATGTGAATGTTAATAAGTATTCAATTTCTCCATCATAAATGAAACTTAGTTTCACTGGATACAGGATGCTGGGTTGAAGGTTATTTTGTTTTCAAAGATTAAGGGTCAATGACCATCCTCTCCTAGTTTGAAAAGTGTCAACAGGGAAATCTGCAGTCATTACAATATTCCTCATCTTGTAGGTTATGATTTTCTTACATCTGGCTGCTTGCAGAATTTTCTCCTTCATATTAACTTTGTCAAGGTTAATGATAATGTATCTTGGAGATGCTTTATTTGTGTTGAGGCATTCAGGGGTTCTGAAACTGTCTGTTACTGATTTCAAATCTTTTGCCATGTTTGGGAAGTTCATCTTGATTACATCTTCAAGTAGGGCATATGGACTTTTCGAAGCAACTTTGTTGGCTTCAGGAATTATTGTAAGGCAAAAATAGTTTTCTTTGAATTTTACCAGAACACTCTGAGAGAATGATCTGTTTTTGCTCTCAACTTCTCTTCCACTTTGAGCATTAACTTCAAGTCAGATATACTTTACTGTGACACCTGCTCCATTCTGTTACAGAGGGATTCTACTGCATTTCATATGTCTTTGATGGCTGCAAGTTCTTGCCTCAATGTGTCAAAATCTTTGGTGATTTTGTGTTTGAATTCTTTGAATTCTGGAGACAACTTTGAAATGCTCCCAGAATTTCCAATTCCACTTTAACTCAATTCTGTTAATCTTCTTTGCCATCCAAATTTTGAATTTGATTTCTGACATCTCAGCCATTTTTTTATGAATGGAATCTTCTGGTATGTTAACCTTGTCGTTCCTTATGGGAGTTGACCTATCCTTATGATTCATGTTGCTGAAGTGTTTCCACTGATTCCACCTCATGATTATTTTTCACCATGTAGCTAAATAAAAAGATTAAGTGAAATTGGCATAGGAGCTCCTGGAGTAGTGATCAACCAGGCATTTTCCCAAGAGCTGGGACTGGTGACTGAAGGTATTTCCTACAGCATTGCAAAGAACCCTTACATTATTATGACCTAAAACATCAGGGACCAACTTGGTCTTTTGGGGCTAGGTATCTTTGTCTTGCTTTCACCTTATCTCTGACCAATCCTAGTGAATAAGCAACTTTTGCTTGAATTCTCAGCTATAGAGAAATACCAGCAAATAAAAAGCCCACACCCTTTGGGCAACAACTAGAAAAAAAAAATCAAATCTTCTCAATATAGTACAACCAGGTCTTGGCACAAGTCAATACTTCCAAATCAATTGCCTCAGTCATCAGGCACTCTCAAGTGGGAGAGTTCAAAAGGTCTCCAGCAACTAAATATCAAAATATCAGGCATATGCTGACAGGATTATGACTTGTACTGGTGCCTTGTTGAGTCAGTAGGGCCATGCAGCAAATGAATTATTCAGACAAGATTGATGCCTCCTTCCCCACCTTGCATCTCTGTCATACCCAATCATGGGCAACTATGCAGAATTGTGACCCAGTTCCATCCAATGAGCAGATGCTCCAGGGATTGGTGGCTTCCTGAGTCACAGAAAAATCTATGTTTCCTTGGCCAGGCCACTATCCTCTGCCAAGAGCTCCCCGTGGGATCTGTAGTTAATGTAAGCTGGGAAGTTTAAATCAGTTCCAGCAGTGCCCCATACTGATGTTGCTGCCACTTATATTCTCACCAAATTGGTATTTCTGTCCCAAATATACTCCTCTGTGGGCCAGGCACTTTTTGCGTTCAGAGAAACTGTTACTCAGCCCCACCCTGTGACAGTGGCATTGTGCATATTCTCATGGGGCTTCTGTCTTAGGCTATGCTGCACTCTGTATTGGCACAGGCATTGTTAGAGCTCACAAATGGCTCTCAATTTCTGCCCTTCCCTGGGGTAATGCTGCTGAAAAGCCTGCTTTTGTACTTGCTATGCTCCTCTGTGGAAATGTAACATCTTGGGCTCACAAAAGCAGTAATTTGGACTTACCCTCCGCCCTGAAAGTACGGTGCCTCTGTGCACCTGCGGATTCTATTCTCTATCTCCGCATCACCCCACATCAGCAGGTACTGCCTCAGGCAAACTCTTTGTTTATGAAGTCTGCATTTCAATCTCAGATCTGTTCTGCGAGGATCTGCCACAGGAATAGAGGCCTGAATATCTCTGGTTGCTGATATAGTGGGTAATTTTCTCTTCAAAGTATCCCAAGGCGTGTGAGCCATATTCTTCCCATTATTGCCACTGCTGCATTGTGCAATGGGGAACTGCTTCAACCTCATCTGTATGGCTCCCTCACTTCAGTCCCTGCTCCACAACCATACCACAGAATCACCACACCTGGAACACCTAAAGCCCAATCCACACCAAAAGTGAAAATGCCCAGGAAGCTGGACTCTATGAGGGACAGGCTTTCAGACCTTGGAATGAGAGTGAAGGGTAAATCAGGGAGTTCAGAATTGTGTGTAGAGTCTATGTTCAGTTTTATGCATTGTGAGAGAGTGCCATGGCACACCAGTGTGTACTCTCTGGGGAAGGAGATCTGGAATTTAGAGGTTCTCTCTCATGGGAAAAAATAGGAAGTGATTTGAACTCTGCTCAATTTTTTTCTTTTCTTTCTTTCTTTTTTTTTTTTTTTTTTGTAGAAAGTATACTGCAAGCTATACTCGTGAGAGAGGGGACACCAGTACACTTGATGGTGGATTTTCTACCAATTGTTTCTTTTCATGGGGTCGCAGTTTCACTCAGTAGGGGAGATGTGTGCTCTTCATCCTTTTTTTCTTGGATCAGCTCCAAACCAACAGCATACTTTCTCAACTTCTGTCCCGTAACTCCATTTCTGGATGGGAGCCTTTCTGAAAGCTGCCTCCAGTTTGCCATCTTTCCTCCTCCCCCATTTTTTCCTTATCATAATGATTTTAAAGTTCATTCCTATTGTAACATAAATGTGCAATACAAAACTTTTGATTGCTTAAAAATGTTCATTGTGTGACTATAACAGTTATATGTATTCAGTTATAACCTTAGTAGCCCTAAAGACATTCCCTTCTCATCTAATACTTGTAAAATATTTTATATAGAAGATATTTGCCTCTCTCAAAACTTTGTTATCTGTTTGACGAGTTCACCATGTGATTTTTCTTATTGATTCTATTAATGTAATTGGGGTTTTGATGTTTAATTTAACTTTTAATATTAATTCAGATATGCATAGATCATGAATACATTAAAGCTTTTGTGGAATTCAATATCTGATAATTTCTACGAATTGGGATACTTACATTCTACTAATTAGCATAGTTTTCACCTCATTTATTTATCACAGTGTTAAGACATTTCTGTACACTACTTGATAGATTTGACTTGTACCCTAGCAATATGCTTCATAGGTGTGTTGAAATAGTTAATTTGTTCATATTGAAATAAAGTGGAAATCCTGATGATAAATGTCATTTCAGAAAAATGTATAAAATATTTGCTTCCTACCAAACTTTTCTTGCATGTACACAATATATCTCTTGTGGATTTGACCCTGCATTTCCCACTTTGCCACAGAAATATACAATAGTTGTGCAGCACCTGTAGCTCACTGGTTTGAGCACTGGCTACATATACTGAGGGTGGCAGGTTCAAATGTGGTCCTGGCCAAACTATAACAAACATATACTGGGCATTGTGGCAGGCAAATATAGTCTCTGTTTCTTGGGTGGCTGAGGCAATAGCATTGCCTAAACACAGGTGTTGGATGTTTCTGTAAGCTGTGTGACACAATGGCACTCTAAAGAGGGCAATAAAATTAGATTCATTCTCTATAAATAAATACATTGGTACCATCATAGCTCAAGTCAATGCAAGCTGCTAACCTCAAGTGATTCTCCTGAGTTTATGTTTCTCAGCAGCTGAGAGTACAGGCCTATGTCACCACTGTTGGGGAGGGATTGCACTTATTTCTTGGACAAATGTGGTCTTACTATTTTCCTCTATCTGGTATGAAAACACTTAACTTTCTTTTTATTATTATTATTATTTTTTTTATTATTAAACCATAGCTGTGTACATTAGTATGATCATGGGGCACCATACACTTGGTTCATATATCGTTTGACACATTTTCATCACATTAGTTAACATAGCTTTTGTAGCATTTTCTTAGTTATTTTGCTAAGACCTTTACATTCCACATTTACTAGGATTCACATATACCCTTGTAAGATGAACTGCAGGTGTAATCCCATTAGTCCCCCTTCTTCCGCCTCCCTCTCCCCTCCCTCCCCTCCCTTTCCCCTTTCTCCCTATTCTTAGGTTATAACTGAGATATAGCTTTCATGTGAAGGTCCTACATTAGTTTCATAATAAGGGTGAGTACATTGGGTACTTTTTCTTCCATTCTTGAGACACTTTACTAAGAAGAATATGTTCCAGCTCCATCCATGTAAACATGAAAGAGGTAAAGTCTCCATCTTTCTTTAAGGCTGCATAATATTCCATAATATACCACAATTTATTGATCCATTCGTGGATCGATGGGCACTTGGGCTTTTTCCATGACTTAGCAATTATGAATAGGGCTGCAATAAATATTCTGATACAAATATCTTTGTTATGGTGTGATTTTTGGTCTACTGGGTATATGCCCGTAGGGGGATTACAGGATTGAATGGCCGATCTATTTTTAGATCTTTAAGTGTTCTCCATATCTCTTTCCAAAAGGAATGTATTAATTAACTTTCATTTATCTTTCTGCCTTGACTTTTGAAGTAGCTGGCATTATAGGTTTGAGAGTTATTGTGCTCATTTATGGTTATGTTTTGGTCAAGTTTTTTCCATATTTTCCTCTGGAAAACAGTCCATAGATGAATAAAATAACAATTCTATGCGGATCTAATTTACACACTCCAAAATTCACCCATTTCCACTATAGAGTTTAATGCTGAACACTCAGGGATGACTTGTATAGTTTCTTTATTTGTTACTAGGGAAGTTTCTTTTAAGATGTAGAGCATAAAGTTAGAGGAAGAAAAGAATGAAGAAAAGAAAAAAAAAGAAAGATAAATCCAATGAGAGAGATTGAGAATTGGAAGAAGGAAGGACAAAATGCCGGAAAATTTCAGGGATTGAGGGTTGAAGTTAAACAAGAATAAGAAAATAACAGAACATTCTGGCTAACACATATAATACTAGCCCTCTCACATGCTGAGATAGTGGAGTTCTTGAATGAGGGAGTGCTGAGAATGGACGGAGCTATTGTCAAAGCCTGTCTTTATAAAACATAAGAAATCATCTATGCATTGCAACAGGCACCTGTATTCCTAGCCACATGGAAGTCTCAGACAGGATGTATTCCTGAATCCTGGAGTTTGAGGTTTCTAGAATATAGACTGAGAACATGAAAAATTATCCTGTGTCACATAAGTAAACAGTATCTCAAAATAACCATCCACACTTTCATGCACAGACAAACCAACAAAAGAACCAACAACTATTTTTCTCATGTAAAATCACAAGAATTATGTTGATGGCTAAAGCACAGAAGATTAATTAAGAACTGTGAAGCTATGATGAAATGGAGGCTGTAGGCAGGGATAGTACATTTTGTATGCTTGTCTTTTTATTTTTTACTTTTTTTTTTGGCCAGGGATGGGTTTGAACCCACCACCTTTGGCATATGGGGCTGGTGCCCTACTCTGTTGAGCCACAGGCACCACCATCGTATGCTTGTCTTAAGTGGATGTTTTGAGTTAGGTGTAAAACAGGTCTTTGAAGAGCATCAGAAGAGTATTGCCTGTGGCTCACTATATAGAGAGCCAGCCTTATAAATGAGGGTGGTGAGTTCGAACAGTGCTCTGGCCAAACTGCAACAAAAAATAGCTGAATATTGTGCCAGGCTCCTGTAGTCTCAGCTACACAAAAGGTTCAAGCCTAATGAACTGAATGCCTAATTGAATGAATTGCCTAATGTCAGGATAGGAGCTTGCTGTACTATGTGATATCATGGCACACTACCTAGTCTGACAAAATGAAATGCTGTCTCAAAGAAAAGAGAAAAACAATAGTGTCCTACTTAAGTGACTCCATGAAATAATGATGAATGTGATGAAGCTTAAAACAAACTGCTGTACAAAATGTCAACTGCTGTGTCAACCTAGGGCCAGGAATCCCTATCGTCAATAGAATGGGTAAGACTATAATGGGACTTCACATCTCTGTCTGTGGATGGCTCACTAAGTGTCCTGCTTCAGTAACTTGAGGGACATAAGCTGAAGTGAGCAGAAAAGGACACATTTTGTCTTGGACAAGAAACCTGGATCCCAGGACATTACAGGAAGAATTCACTACGTTGTCACCGTGGATGCCATCAGAATAAATGTGGCCTTGTGTTACCATCTTTAAAGCTTATTCTTATTCCTGGTAAGAATGAGGAGTGGCTGTATTGGTTTTTTGGGGGGTTGAAACTGTTAAAAATGTGTGGCGTTCTGTTCTCCATACTGAATTCCTGCTTCAAAATTTGGTTTGTATGTCTGGCCAAGGGATTCAACAACCATTTCTTTTCTTTCACATCATGGATTTGTTAGCATTTGGAAGAGTATGGTTTATACCTATTGCTTCCATGGGTTGTTATAGACCATGACACAAAGCCCAAAGTTCAGTGATTTCACAGACCTGTTAGCTACGTCACACAATTCTCAGTTCTACTTTTCATAAGATCTTACATTGTTCTCTACAATAAAATTATTTCCGATGGTAGGTGTCTCACTGAATTTCCTCTCTCAAAATCTAGTTAGGCAATGTGTGCAGTAGTGTACTTCATACCTGCAGTTATTTATGATGATCATGGTAAATATCAACCTATTCGGAAAATTCCAACATTCCTGACTTATAGGCCACTTCCAGTACTACAGCCTGAGACTCTGGAGAACTTCTTGGTGTGGTGGGGCTAGATGACTCTCTCTTCTATTCATCTGACCTCTGCCCAATCTTAGTGAATCAGCTACTCTGGGTTGAAGTCTCACCTGTACAGAAATACAAGAAAGTAAGATATCCCACCCCTACAGGCAAGAACTGAAAGAGGGAAATCAAACCTTCTCACTACAACAAAATGAGGGTACCACATTCTAGGGTCCTCAGTTAATTTTTCCAGTTCAAGAGTTCCATACTGATTGTCCTAATCAGCACCCACTATCAAGCTGGAGATTTCAAAACGTCTCTAGAAGCTAGATAGCAGGAGTCTACTGGTAGCTCAAATGTAGCTCACTCCAGTGCTCTATGGAGTCAGGAAGGCCCATTCAGTTGTAGGCTTGTAAAAAGGGGACTCATGCCTCTTACCCCAAATTTCTTCCCTGCACCTCCAGACTCTGGTAACCTCAGAATATGGTAACTCCACTTCTGGTCTTTGTTAACCCAGCCTCTGTGGCCAAGTTCCTTCCAATAAGTAAATGTGGCACTGCTTTGTGCCTGCCAGAGTCAATGTAAAGTCAATACATGATTTAGCAGTTATGAATTGGGCTGCAATAAACATTCTGGTACAAATATATTTGTTATAAGGTGATTTTTGGTCTTCTGGGTATATACCTAAGTTATAGAAAAAGTCCAAGTGCCCATCGATCCATGAATGCATTAATAAATTGTGGTATATGTACATCATGGAATATTATGAAGCCTTAAAGAAAAATGGAAACTTTACATCTTTCATGTTTACATAGATGCAGCTGGAACATATTCTTCTTAGTAAAGTATCTCAAGAATGAAAGAAAAAGTATCCAATGTATTCAGCCGTAAAAATGAAACTAATTTATGTCTTTCATATGAAAGCTATAACCCATTTATAACCTAAGAATATGGGGAAGAGGGAAAGGAAGGGGAGGGAGGAATGTGGATGGAGGGATGGTGATTGTACCTATGGTGCATCTTACAAGGGTACATGTGAAACTTAGCAAATGTAGAATATAAATGTATTAACACAATAACTAAAAAAAATGCCAAAAAGGCTATGTTAACCAGTATGATGAAAATATGTCAAATGGTCTATAAAACCATTGTATGGTGCCGCATGATCCCATTAATGTACACAGCAATGATTTAATAATAAAAAATAAATAAATAAATAAAGTAAATATATGCTCATATTGGACACCACCCTCTGCCACCAGAAAGCAGGAGAAGCTGAAGCCTTCCTGCCTCAGGAACTCAATAAAAACTGGAGAGTGTTTCACCTGAGCTCAATCGAAACCTGTGGATATCCAGACAAAAAAGATCTTTCTCCTTCAGCCACCTCAAGCTTTCTGCTGCTTTTCTGCAGCTCTGGTTTCCCTATAGGGCAATGTTTGGTTACCTCTGGCAAACACAGGGTGGGAGAGGTGACTCTCCAACATTAGAACCCAGAAGGATCACTCTATTAACACTGATGTTGGGTGGGAGGTGAGTTCCCTGGGATTCACGCACCTCAGCAATTCCTGAGTCACCACCCATCTCGCGGAGACACAAGCCTGCCTCACTCTGCTGCTTAGATACACATTTTCAGAGCAGACCAGCACCATTTCCTTCCGTGTCTTTCTGCAGTGTTACTAGATTCACAAATACAGAGAAGCTTTGCTGCCACCATCTATGCAATGCCCAGGCCTAGCGAAAAAGTATGAACATTCTGGTCTCTGTAGTGGTTGGACTTCAAGATCATCATGCAATGGAGGAAGGGTACACTGGAATTTCAAGGTGGCAGAGAAAATATTTTTTCAAACTTCCTACCAGAAAAGGGAATGCCTATGCTCACAGCAGATACTTTCTGGGAAGGGGTCCAGATTTCAGCAAGACGCTCAGGTAGGGTTAGAAAAGAGAACCTCAGTTTACTGTTCACTAGTAGAGATCTGACAGCAAGCAAACAAATCTCTTGGGAGAGGGGATGGACACACTCCTTTTTGAGATGACTTCTGTACCTGACAATTTGTTTCCTTGGAGTCACAGTTTGCCTGGAGAGAGATGTGCAATTATCTATCTCTTCTCTCACCTCCACTCCAACCCTTCAGCTCTGTTGTTTTCTTTCTGGCCATTATCTCTTCCTCTGGACTGAAGCTTCTGATGAAATCTGGCTCCAGTCAGTCATCATCCCCAATCTCCCTAGTTGTTATTGAATATAAAAATTTGAGTTAGGTAAAATAGACAATCCAAGCATTTAACAAAACCCAAGACATGTTGAAACAAATGGAACAAATAAACAAACAAAAACTGTGGTTTTGGGAGAGCTGACATAAGCCTTTATTTATCCCATTTACCATCATGGTACACCTCCTAGAATCTGCCAAACTGTTGATTTCACCAATCTCAAAAAAATCTTCAAAGGAAGGTTTCACAAAGTCTACCTGCAAAAGTACCTGTGAAGAGATGGGTATCCTGGCCCAGTTTGGGGGGCAGAATGGGCACCCACAAGTGAGGATCCAATTGCTACACATGACCTATGAAAAAAGATGACTGTGTCAGTTGCTATTTCCAAAAGTTCAAAATATATGTACTTTCTAAATGTGGTCCTTTCACTCTTATTGTGTCTCCAGCTGACTAGCCCCAGAGGTGACATTCGAAACAGCTTCCATTTGTGGCCACCAAATTCTACTCAGGTGTCCACACTTCATAAATCTTTTCACAAAACAACTAGTTTCCCCACGAATTGTAGTCCTCTTTTGGGGAAGGAATGGTTGCTCCCACCACCTGCAACCTGCCACAACTACAGCAGCGGCACAGAAATTTTTCTGGCAGACTTCGCATCTGCAGTTAACATTCCAATTCTAGCAATCAACAACTTTGCTACACATCCCAAATTGCCTGTCCACACTAACATTCCATGTGATTAACAATCTGTTTCACTCACTCTGAACTGTTGTTCCAGAAGAGCTGAGGTAAAAGTTTATCCCCTTCACCATCATGTTCCACCTGACAATTTACAGATCTAATGCAATTACTATTAAAGTACCTCTATCATACTTTAAAGATATGGAAAAATTGGTACTTTTTTACATGGAAATAAAAAATACCTCAAATAGCCAAAATATGAATCAGAAAAAACTAACAAGCAAACAAATCAGAACGTATCAGACTACCAGACGTCAGATAATACTATAAATCAAAAGTGATCAAACAGCATGGAATTGATACAAAAATAGAGAGATATTTGTGTGAGATATCATATAATTCCAGTAAGAGTATCTCACATCATGAAATCCTAAACTACAGATGATGGTGTGGATGTGGATGAAAAGGAATAACTCTCTTCACTGCTGGTGAAAATGCAAAGTAGTATGTTGCATTTAAATGTAGACCTGCCATTTGGTTCTGCAACACATTCACTAGATTTATAGCAAAAAAAAAAAAAAAGAAAGAAAAGAAAGAAAAAAATTACCAACAAAAATATATGCAACAGTTTGTACATTTAAGCTTAATTAATTATTTCCAAGTCTTGGAAGGAGGGCAAATGCCCATTAACTCCTGAATGGATCAATAAATTTTGGTTTACGTATACCAAGGAAAACTTTGAGAAGGGAGAGAGTGGTTTGAAAGAGGGAGGTTTAATGTTGGGACCTCACCTATGAAGCATATTGCAAGGGTACAAGTTAAATCTATCAAGCATTGTACAGAAATATCTTAACGTGGAGATTAAGTAAATGAGGTGAAAGCTATGTTAATTTGTAGAATGTAAGCACCCCAATTTGTACAAATAATCAACACAATGTATCCCAGAAAAGCATAACATTATTCACAATCTATGTATATATGTTTTTATGAAAAAAAGACAAAAAAGAAAAAAAATATGAGAGAAAACAAATGAGAGAAAGAGAATTGGAGAAAGGAAGGATAAAGTGAGGATGAGTAAATGGATGCAGGATGGAGAGAAACAAAGAGAAAATGACAAAACTTGGTGTCTCACACCTGTAACCCTAGTCCTCTGGCACTCTGAGATGAGTGGAGTTCTTTGTTGCGTGACCTGAGACGCGAAGTAGCGTGTAACTCGCTCCTGTAATTATTAAGTCAAGAAACAGACTATACACTGTGGGATGGCATATAGCAAAGTTCTTTATTCCAAGTTTAAGTTTTATACTCTTCCAGTTACATACACACCTAATCCAGTATCTATTAGCTGAATTTTAACTTGAAAGCAAATATTTATCATATCAATGTAACCACTTCTGTAGTAAATCTCTTCCTCTAAACAGTGACTAGTTTTCCGAGCAGGGCACGAAGACGAAAACAGTTATAGGGGAACAGAGTTAATAGAAGAATATCTTCAAGCATTCACTCAGTTTACTCAGTATGAAGTAATGACTGTGACCTTCCTTCAGGGCAGAGCACCTATAGACCTCTGACAATATGTTGTTAACATATGTCAATCATCTGGCCTGTATCTCTGAGGAAGGGATACATGCCCTTGGATCTCAGGCTTCATGGGGTGTACTGCTTCAGAGGAAAGGCCTAAGGAATTTTTACAATTCCAAAAAAGCCTAACTCTGTGAGTAACCCAGGGGGGTCCAAGCCTCTTAAGCCTCTGGAAGAAAAGCATGTCATTTTAAACTCACACTGAATTTACTTTGTGTGCTTGATGTAGGACAAGTTTATTTCTAAATATTATCCTACATTTGCCCCTTTTGTTTTTGACGAATGTTATTCATATCTGTCATCATTAAAGCAAACACTTTGGCATAACGTTCATTTTCACTTTGTGAGTGCTTCACTCTTTTACAAATCAAATATAAAATGAATCCAATAATTAAAAATAATGCTAATGATCCTACAGAACTTCCTATAAGTCCTTGTATTTTGGGGATAGGATTCATTTGTTCAATTCCATCAGCTATGCCTTGTAAAATCTGATCTCCATCTATTCTTTGTAACTTATTTTCAAAAGTGGAATATATCTCATGTTGTAAATTTACAATTTCCTTAGTCAAATTATCATGGTTTAACAAATGCTTTTTAACATTCTCCCAAGGAAATTTACTCTCATTATATTTAACAGGGGTTATACAAAAAGTAGCTCTATTCCAATCACATTTCAACTTCATTTGTTTCTTTAAGCTAACTAATTCATCCCCTAACATAACAACAGCTTGTTCTAAGTCAGCAATTTCATTATATAACTCAGTGTCAATTTGTTTTTGAGCAGTCCATAATTGTTCAGAGTCTTTATGCCAATTAGTCACAAAATTATGTGTTTTAATCCCTTGAGTTAAAGCCATGTCAGAGACAGCAGCAGAAGATGTCACAGCAATAATTCCTAGAATAATAGCAAATAAAAGTTCAATAAATCTCTTCCTTCTTCTCACAACTCAATCAGCCAGAAGTTAAAGAACTGTCAGGGCAGGAGATTCTTTGCCACGGTCTGGTCAAATTCACTGGCATCCACACACCTGTCCTGGCTCTCAACAAATACAGCTGTTCCTTGTTCCTTTTGAGGATTAAAACTTAGAGAACTATTAATACATGTAAAGAGTTGACACACAGGACAAAATAATTCTCCTGTTTTTTCATTCCACTTTATGTTGCCTTTAAGCCACACAAAGGGTAATTGAACACAAGCTTGAATGTATCTTTCATCATGAACAGTAAATTCCATACCATAAGTATGAGATGTGGTGGTTTGATGATAAAACAATCCACCAGTCCAACCCTTCATAGATTTTAGAGCTGCTGCTACTTTCCAAAAATGATTTTGTTTAGGAAAGCCATAAATTCAGGTGCGGGGGTTGCAAACCCAACATCTGTCCAACTTATAGGTGTTGTCATATTAATAATGATCTTATTTTTATTTATAAGATAGGTAAACTCATCTCTTGGCAACTCAATGTTAATAGGTCTCTTATTGCTGTCAAGTAAAGTTGCCTTTGGACTCCAGTCCTTTATAGGACCTTTAGAAGTATTAGTTAAGAAAAAAGTTTGATTTCCTTTACATCGAGTCCAATGCACCCATTCCCTTGTAATGTAAAACTGTGCTCCTTACAAGGAGGAGCTTCCACATCTATAGGAGTAAAACTTGGGATAAAACGAGAGATGGAATTAGAACTTAGCATAAACATCTCACGTTTGACATCATTCCCAGAAGCTGGGCCGGTCATAATGACTTAGCCTGTACTGTACAGATATATTTAAACACTGGTATTGTTGACCAAAGCAAATAGGAAGACCGGTGACCCCAGAAGTATAATTAACAAGCTTCATTCCCTCTTCTTCAGGTTTAAATGGTCCTCGGGTATTAAAAGGTCCTGGGAGCCAGACAGATTCATTTGCAAATACGGGGACTGTGGGTTCTGTCCAACAAACCCTTTGCAGCAGCAGTGGATTATGGACATATGTCCAATAATGAAGTTCCTTTCCTTCTACAGTTGACATAAGGAAAGCAAACATTGCTAAAAAAATTCCTACAGGTGTTAACTTACGCTTTTGTTTGCATATAATTGTCACAGCCGCTTTCCTCAGTTTCCGCATTTGTTGCATGGTCACAATTTCTTGGTGTTATGATGTCATCTTTTTCTTCTTTCCATTCTTATGGGTCAATGTTAGATGCTGAAATCTCATGGCTAATTTGTTCACTCAAATTTTCATCCAGTTTCTTTGTCGTTGTTTCTTCATGGGTAACTCTTCTGAGTTTAATATTTTTATCTGGAACGCAAAAGTTATGGTCTCCTGTGGAAATATAAGCAAATCCTCTTCGCCATTTTGCCACAGTGGAAGGGATCCACAGATTATTGATGTTGTCCTTATAAGATACTGGTTGGTCAGTAGATGAGGGTGTGACCACACTCCAGTGCTTAAATGCTGGAGTTTCATTTTCATCATTCAAATTTAAAAAAATTAAAGTAAATAGTGCTGAAGATAATCCGTTTTTTGGGGTGGTATACTGCCCTTCCCCCTTCTCTCTTTTGAGCATATCTTTTAATGTTCTATTCTGTATTTCAATTATAGCCTGACCCTGGCTATTTTGAGGAATACCCGTTAAGTGATTTATTTGATGGAGATTAAAAAAGTCTCTGCATTTATTTGAAATATATGCTGATCCATTATCTGTTTTTATAGTTTCAGGTTTGCCCATAATAGCAAAGCATTCTAATAGATGTGTAATAACAGCATCTGCTTTTTCCGATGATAATTCTGTTGCTCATGAAAAATGAGAATAGTATCTACAGTATGATGTATATATTTTGTCTTACCAGATTCTGGAAATTGAGTCACATCCATGTGCCATAGTTGATTAGATTTCAATCCTCTAGGATTAACTCCCTTGGGTAAAGGAGGTTCTACTAAAGGTTGGCAAGTGGGGCAAGATCGGACTATGGCTCTGGCAGAGTGCCAAATGATGCCATGTCTCTGTTTTAATGATCTTGCATTAGAATGATGAATATTATGTTCCTGTTGGGCAGTAAGTACTGACCCTATTAATTGATCTACCTTATGATTCCCTTCTGATAAAGGTCCAGGTAATCCTGTATGGGCTCTAGTAGGTGTAATATAAATACCTTTTACTCTGGCTCTTACTAACTTTTGTAGTTTGTGAAACAACAAATTTAATTCTGAATTATTTTCAGTTAAAGTAACAGTCTCAATGTTTTGTACTACAATTGTACAAAAGATTGAGTCACTAATAATATTTATCTCTTGATCTGGATAATCACTTAGTAACATTAGTATAGCAAATAATTCAGCTTTCTGAACAGATTGATAAGGAGACTGTTCGACCTTTTGTATTTTTTCTCCTATATATCCTGCAATTCCTTTCTTGTTAGCATCAGTATAAAAAGTGAGAGCATTATCTAACGGATGTTCTTTAATAAATTTTTGTAATATCCAATTGTTTTTTTTTTAAATTGAATTCTTTTATCCTTAGTATAATGGTTATCTATAATTCCTAGGTAATCTGAAAGAGCAATTTGCCATTCAATGTTGAAAAAAGTATTAATTTGAGAATTAGTATGAGGCACAAATATTTTTTCTGGGTCTTTACCAATGAATTGTCTAAATCTTTGACGTCCTTTTAAAATTATCGCGACTATTTTGTATATGTATATCTCCATTTTCTTAACTGTCTTGTTAGGTAGAAAACACCATTCTATAAAATTATTTTGTTGTGTTAACAGTCCAGTAGGAGAATGATTGGAAGGAAACACATATAAATAAAAATGACCGACTTCACCAATTCTATCTATCTGAGATTGCTGGATATGCTGTTCTATCCACTGTAATTCTTTTTCTGCCTCAGCAGTTAATACTCTAGGGTTTTTAAATCAGCTGGTCCTTCTAAAGTTGCAAACAAATTTTTTAGAGCCTTTGTGGGAATTCCTAAACTAGGTCTAATCCAATTTATATCTCCTAATAGTTTTTGAAAATCATTCAGAGTTTTTAAAGTATCTCTTCTAATAGTTACTTTTTGTGGAATTATTTTTTATCTAGTTATTTTATATCCTAAATATTCCCATGGATCTGTATACTGTATTTTGTCCTCAGAAATTACAAGTCCATACTGCTGGCAGTTTTTCTTTACAGTTTCAAACATCTGTTGTAACTTTTCCTTATCAGGGTGTGCTACTAAGATATCATCCTTATAATGTGAGCACATACCCTCCGGGAAAAGTGTCCTTACTATCTCTAAAGGCTGATTTACAAAAAGTTGACATAAGGTGGGGCCATTCAACATGCCTTGAGGAAGGACGTTGCAATGGAAGCGTCTTGCAGGTTTTTCTGTGTTCAAGGCAGGAGTAGTGAAAGCAAATCTTTCGGCATCTTCAGGATGAAGAGTAATGGTAAAGAAACAGTCTTTTAAATCAATTATGATGATAGAATAGGTTTTAGGAATTAGAGATGGGTTAGGTATTCCAGATTGGGAGTTTTCCATCGGAGAAATAATTGCATTGATTCATCTTAAATTAGTCACCATACTCCATTTTCCAGATTTCTTTTTTACTAGAAATACTGGGCTATTCCATTGACTGGTACTGGGCATGATATGGCCTGTTATTAACTGGTCTTGAACTATATTATGAAGCGCTTCTAATTTTTCATAAGGGAATGGCCACTGTTCAACCCATATTGGTTTATCTGTTAACCATTTTAATGGCAGGGCGAAGCGCTGAACAGGAGCCTCTATATAAAACCCTCATGAAGAGCAGGTAAGCCTAGTCCAGTTTTGTCATTTCCCATTCTTACAATTTCAGGGTTTAAAGTAGGAGTGGGGTCAATGGGATTATAACCCATATTCATCATTATAGTCTTGGCTGGTTTGGAAATAGTTGGAATAGTAATCATAGCTCCCCACTGCTGTAAAGGATCTCTGCCCCAAATAGATAATGCAATAGGAGCCACATAAGAGCGTAGTTGAGCTTTCT
Source organism: Nycticebus coucang (assembly GCF_027406575.1). NCBI lineage: Eukaryota > Metazoa > Chordata > Mammalia > Primates > Lorisidae > Nycticebus > Nycticebus coucang. The sequence continues at coordinate 10,801,405 of NC_069805.1, forward strand.
GACCCTCAGGGCCAGAGCAGTTTAAAATATTTGTACTTTTTTCAATATCCGTTAAAGTTCCCATACCAACAAAAGTAGCCTCGATTTTCTTTTTTGGCCAGCCCTTAGGCCACATGTAAGAAGCAATTATCAAAACATCAGCTCCTGAATCTACTAGTCCAGTAATTGTTATTTTTTGAGCAAAACTTACTGAACACTGAGGTCTAGAGTCATTAAGGAAAGTGTGCCAAAAAACCTGTTTTCCTGTGCTGCCATAGCCACCTTCCCGCTTTACGGGAGCGGCCTGTCCTTTATGATAGGGCAGTATTAAAATTTGTGCAATTCTTTGACCAGCTTTTAATTTTATATTTTGAGTAGAAGAAGCCATAAGCATAATTTCCCCTTGAAAATCAGAATCAGTAACTCCGGGAATTATGTTCAAACCTTCCATTGTTAAATTGCTTTTACCTAAAATAAGTCCCACAGAGGCTGGTGGAATAGGGCCATATATTCCAGTCTGAAGTTTTCTAGGTTTTTGTCCAGCTAAGATTTCTTCCTCATAGAGTATTGGTATGTCTAATGCTGCACTTCCTTGAGTTGCATGAAAGAGATCTTGGACATGTAATTTTACAGGCTCTATTTCAATTAATTGTTCTGATTCGTCTGTGCATGTGTTACCCCATTGTCCACTGGAAATGGACCTTAATTGTTCGAATTTTTTTCAGGCCCCGAGATGAACCTGATATCCTGTTTTTTGATTCCTGAGCCGGAATAAATTCTACTTTTGGCGGAAGGAGTTTGCCATCTTTATCTCTAACAGATCTACATTCATTAGCCCAATGTTTACCTTTTCTACAGCGGCGGCATAGGCCAGGTGCTTGCAGCTTAATATACTGAGCTACCACAGCTGAAGTACTCTCAATTTTAGCCTTGAGACATTCAGAACGCAGATGCCCTATTTTCCCACAATTAAAACATTTTGCCATTAAGTGCCTCCGCCAAGGCGGTAGCATTAAGCTGTGCCTGAAATGCTCCAGAACCAATATCCCTACAAATGTGACGATATTGTTCAATGGAAACATTGTCCTGATTCTTGACGGGGGTCAGGGCTAACTTACAATCTGAATTGGCATTCTCTAATTGTAATCGAAGCATCTGTCTGGCCTGTTCTCCAGGAACAGACCTTTCAATTGCTGTCTGAAATCTAGCTACAAATTCAGAGTATGGTTCATTGTTTGCTTGCATGATTTTTGTAAAAAATTGTTTAACCCCATCTTTTTCCTCTAGTCTTTGCCAAGCTCTATTACAAACATCTTTAACCTGAATTAATAAATCTTGTGTTGGGCGGCGCCTGTGGCTCAGTCAGTAGGGCGCCGTCCCCATATACCGAGGGTGGCGGGTTCAAACCTGGCCCCGGCCAAACTGCAAAAAATAGCCGGGCGTTGTGGCGGGCGCCTGTATTCCCAGCTACTCAGGAGGCTGAGGCAAGAGAATCACTTAAGCCCAGGAGTTGGAGGTTGCTGTGAGCTGTGTGAGGCCACGGCACTCTACCTAGGGCCATAAAGTGAGACTCCGTCTCTATAAAAAATGCAAAAAATAAAAAATAAGTAAATCTTGTGTTAATTGCAGCTGTTGGTGAATGTCAGCTACAGGGCCAGTACCCATTAAAGAGTTAACTGGAGTTCCCTGAGCTCAGTTTTGCAAAGTTGCCTCTTCCAGCCACCAAGCCTTGAATTTTAAAAACTGACCAGGGTTCAAGGTAGTATGAGCTAAATTTTCCCAGTCAGCAGGAATAAAAATATGATTTGTGCAATATGAATTTAAAATGCCAATTACAAAGGGTGACGTGGGTCCATAGGCGAAAACGGCATCTTTCATTGCTCTTAAAAATTTTATTTGTGGGCGGCACCTGTGGCTCAGTGAGTAGGGTGCCGGCCCCATATGCCAAGGGTGGCGGGTTCAAACCCGGCCCCAGCCAAAAACTGCAACAAAAAGAAAAAATAGCCGGGCGTTGTGGCGGGCGCCTGTAGTCCCAGCTACTCGGGAGGCTGAGGCAAGAGAATCGCGTAAGCCCAATAGTTAGAGGTTGCTGTGAGCCGTGTGACGCCATGGCACTCTACCCGAGGGTGGTACCGTGAAACTCTGTCTCTACAAAAAAAAAAAAAAAAAGGTATCTGTATAGGAGCATGCTGAGCCACTCCTGATTGACCATTCTGTTGAATTTCCCTGAAAACAGGATATGCTTGAATAACAGGCTCTTTATTATTACCTGATTCTGAAATTTGAACTGAGTTTTCATTAGATACAGCCAATTCAGAAATATCTAAAGGAAAGTGATACCGTGCTGTGAAGCGTGTATCTGGAGGATTAGGCCACACAGGATAGAAGGGGCCTTCCCTCCAGCCTATAGGACCTGCTGGTGCAGAAGGAGTTAGAGGCTTGTAAGGTGGAAGCACATCTTTACAAGAACCTGCTTTAGATCTTGCTCTAGAGGAGAGTATTGCAGCTCCCTTCTTTTCTAAGAAGGTAATTCTTTGATTCATTGTATGAAAATTTTCAGCCATAACCTTTTTAAGGTGTTCAAACTCAGACTCTTTTTGAGCTGATTCATCAGCCATTTCCACTAATTCTGGACAGGTCTCTGCATCACTTTTATTTTATTTTATTTTTTTTTCTTTTTTTGTAGAGACAGAGTCTCACTGTCCCGCCCTTGGGTAGAGTGCCATGGTGTCACATGGCTCACAGCAACCTCTTAACTCTTGGGCTTACTTGATTCTCTCGCCTCAGCCTCCCGAGCAGCTGGGACTACAGGTGCCCACCACAACGCCCGGCTATTTTTTTGTTGCAGTTTGGCCAGGGCTTTGTTTTAAAACCACCACCCTCGGCATATGGGTCTGGCGCCCTACTCACTGAGCCACAGGCGCAGCCCCTCTGCGTCACTTTTAAGACTAATTAGGTCACACACATATTTCTTTTGAGGCTTATCAGATTGGGATTCAGAAGGGAACCTGGCAAATCATACTCATGTTCAGAATTTCTGAGAATTTCTGCAATCTGCTCTGGCCGGTGTAACTTATCCAGCTCGGGCAAAGAAGGCGGGGGTGGCAACTCATCAGCGCCAATGTCCTCAGTCTCAGAATCTTGTTCTGAACAAGGTTGAAATGGTTCCAACACAATTTGAACCAGTTTAAATGTTGCCCAAATTTCCCTGCTTATAAAATTGCCTTTTTAGTGGGCATGAAGCAGAGCCTGACCCACTTTCTTCCAGACTTTTAAATTAAGCTGGACTTTCCAGTCAGGTGTAAACCAGCGGCAATGCTTAACAACCACATGGAAAAGTTCCCTCAGGTTACTGGTTTTTACCGGAATTTTAGTGGCAGAAATCAGAGTTTTTAAGATGGCAATATACTGGTCCTCCAAAGAAGAAGAGAGCTGAAGAATCATATTATGCCCTCCCATGTTTCTTGTTATGCTGAAGACATCCCATGTACTCTGCATGGCAATTGCACCGTCCCAGTTACATAGTTCTCAAGCTTACCTCAAACCGCTTCAGGATGCTTCTCCGAGGCATCCTGGGGGAGGCGGCCGTCCTCCAGCCCAGTGTCCAGAAATTCTTACTGCTCCTTCGCGATCCCCTGATCCTGCTGACTACGCCAATATGTTGCGTGACCCGAGACGTGAAGGAGCAGCAGCTTTGCTGTAGGTGTAAATTCGCTCCTGCAATTATTAAGTCAAGAAACAGACTATACACCGTGGGATGGCATATAGCAAAGTTCTTTATTCCAAGTTTAAGTTTTATACTCTTCCAGTCACGTACACACACCTATTGAAAAGCAGATGATTCTCAGTTTATGAGAGGGTTATGTTCCAATAAACCCATTGTAAGTTGAACATATTCTAAATTGAAAAAGGATTTAATACTCCTAATCTCCCAAACATCATAGTTTAGCCTAGCTACTTTAAGATGTGTTGGGGTCCTGCCTCGAGAGCAGCATCCGCTGAGACCTGTGGAAAGTCGCAGTGATTAATTGAAGAAATAAAGAGTTAAAAGCAACTGTAAAGAAAAACACAGGACATAGAGTAGAATTAAACGCGGGAGCTCAGGGGTCCATTGCCCATCATGGGATTCTGGCAATGGTCCAGAGTCATCCCTGGGGGTTTTCAGATCTACAATCATGTTATAAGTGTAGAGTGCAAGTTTGATAAACTCTGACCCTATAAAATTTCATTTTATAAAGTAAAAAAAAAAATGGACACAATACACTGCCTTGCCTTGTTCTTGATCTGAGTGGAAACAATTTCATTTTAACTCCATTCAATTCAATATTGGTAGCGAGTTGCTGTAGATGCCCACTATCAATTTAAGAAATGTACCATCTGTACCTATTTTTTTTTCACTTTCTTTTCTTCTTTTATAGTTTTTGGCCAGGGTTGCATTTGAAACCACAACCTTTTTTACATGGGGTTGGTACCCCATGCTTTTTGAGCCACAGGTACCACCCTGTAATTTTTTTTCAAGTGTTCTGACTATGAAAGAATGCTGGATAGTATCAAAAGCTTTTCTGCATCAATTGAGAGAAACAGATGGTCTTTTTTTTATTTTGTTTATGTGACATATTATATTTATAGATTTATGTATATTGAACAATTCTTGTGACCCTTGGATCAAACCCACTTGTTCATGGTGTATGATGTTTTTGTTCTGGTGCAGGATTCTATTTACTATGATCTTCTTGAATATTTTTGCATCAACATTCATTATAGAATTTGGTCTATAATTTTCTTTTCATATTGGGTCTTTTCCTAGTTTGGAGAACAAAGTGATGTTTGGTTTATAAAATATGTTGGTTAGTATTCATTGTTTTTGTGTATTTTGGAAAATATTAAGTAATTTAGATACTAGTTCCCTTTTAAAGGTTTGGTAGAATTCTGATGTGAAATCATCTTCTCTTGGTTTCTCCATTGTGGGGAGATATTCTATAGTTGCTGCTATTTCATAGCTTGAGATAGGCTTATGGAACATTTCCACTTCCTGGCTAATTCTAGGAAGTTGAAGTGCTTCCAATTATTGGTTTGTTTCAGTCAGATTTTCATATTTCTGAGAATAGATTTTCTTGTAATATTCATTAAGGATTTTTTTAATTTCTTTGGAGTCTTTTGTTATTTTATCTTTGTAATTTCTGATTTATGAAATTTAAGCCTTTACTCTTTCTATACTTATTAGATTTTCAAAAGTTTTCTCTATTTTATTGACCTTTTCGAGGCACCAACTGATTATTGACCTTTTGTATAATACTTTTTTTTCATTTTCATTTAATTCTGCTCTAATATTAGTCATTTATTTTCTTCTGCTGGGTTTGAGAATGAAAAATTTATTTTCCAGTCCCTTGAGATGTCCCATTAAGTTGTTAACTTCCTCTCTTTCTATTCCCCTGACAAAAACTTTCAATGCTATAAATTTTCATCTTACGAGTGCATTTGTTCTATCCCAGAGGTTCTGATAATTTGTTTCTTCAGTAGTTTTGTTCCAAACATTTGGTAATTTTCTTTTTAATCTCGTCTATGATCCAGCTATTGTTCAGCCTTAGATTGTTTCATTTCCATGTTTTTGTATGCAAATGCAAATTCATGTTGTTACTGAGTTCAAATTGTTTTCCATTGTGGTCTGAAAGATTCTTGCAACCTTTCTTTCTGAGACAAAGTCTCAGTTTGTCATCCTTGGTAGAGTGCAGTGTCATCACTGCTCACGGCAAATTCCAGCCCTTTCTTTAGGGGATTCTGTTGCCTCAGCAACCTAAGTAGCCAAGATTTAAGGCACAAGACACAATGACTGGCTTTTTTGATGTTGTTGCAATTTGGCCAGGGCTTGGTTTGAACTAGCCACCTTCCATAGATGGGGCCTACCCACTGTACTATGGGCACCACCACTCCCTTGCTTAGTTTCTTATTGGAGGATATATCCAACATTGGATATATGTATTGATATCTCCAATTTTTATGGTGCTATAGGAAATCAAGTTTCTTCTGCCTGTTAGAGTTTCTCTTATAAATTGAGCTGCATTCTGCTTTTGACCATAAATGTTAATAAATGAATGAAATCTCATCATGTTGATTATTACACTACCAAATATAAAGTGACCATCCTTATCTTTCATTACTTCCGTTGATATAAAACACATTGTATCTGTGAATAAAATTACAACACTGCTCTCTTCATTTTTCCAATTCCTTGAGTTACAGATGACCATCCCTTCACCCTGAGTCTATTATTGTCTTTAAATACAAAATAAAATTCTTATATGCAGCAGATATGTGGCCTGTTTTCTTTGTATCATGTCTGCCAACCTGTGTGTTTTTAGAAGACAGTTTAAACCATTCATATTAATTGTGAATGCTGATTTTCCTGGTATTATATTGGGTATCAATTTTTTTTGAAAGTTCACCAGAAGTTTTTAATCCTTTTGCCACTGTAGAAGTTGGAATTTCATCAAAAGTTTACTGATTGAGTTTAACTTGGTGTTAGAGGATTGTGCTGGTCATTATGGAAAATGGGTCTGAGGCTATCCAGGACAGCTGTATTAATTACTGCTAATTTCTTCAACATGTGAATGTTATTAAAGTATTCAATTACTCCTTCATAAATAAAACATAGTTTCACAGGATACAGGATGCTGGGTTGAAAGTTATTTTCTTTTAAAAGGTTAAAGGTCAATGACCATCTTCTCTGAGCTCAAAAAGTTTCAACAGGGAAATCTGCAGTCATTAGAATATTCTTCACCTTGTAGGTTATGATTTTTTAACTTTGGTGAGCTTAATTATAGTGTATCTTAGAGATGCTTTATTTGCATTGAGTCATTTAGGGTTTCTGAAACTGTCTGTTACTGGATTTTGAATCTTTTGCCACTTTTGGTAAGTTCATCTCAATTATCTCTTTAAGTAGAGCATCTGGAACTTCAGAAGCAAATTCTTTGTCTTCAGGAATTCTTTTTTTTTTTTTTTTGTAGAGACAGAGTCTCACTTTATGGCCCTCAGTAGAGTGCCGTGGCCTCACACAGCTCGCAGCAACCTCCAACTCTTGGGCTTAAGTGATTCTCTTGCCTCAGCCTCCCGAGTAGCTGGGACTACAGGTGGCCACCACAACGCCCGGCTGTCTTCAGGAATTCTTATAAGGCAATATTATTTTTCTTTGAAATGTCCCAGAACACTCTGAGAGAATGATCCGTTTTTGCTCTCCTCTTTCTCTTTGAGGATTTGGGAGTTTTCAAAAGCATTATCTTAAATGTCAGATATACTTTCCTGTGACACCTGTTCCATTCTGTTACAGAGGGATTCTATTGCATTTATTATATCCTTGAGGACTGCAAGTTCTTGCCTCAATATGTCAAAATCTTTCGTGATTTTTTCTTTGAATACTTTGATTTTTTGAGACAAATTTTGAAATGCTCCTTGAATTTCTAATTCCAACTTTACCTCCATTCTGTCAATGTTCTTTGCTATCCAAATTTTGAATTTGATTTCTGACATCTCAGCCATTTGTTTATGAATGGGATCTTGTGGTATGTTCACCTTGTTGTTCCTTGTGGGAGTTGACATATTCTGATGATTTATGTTGCTGAAGTTTTTCTGCTGATTCGAACTCATGATTATTTTTCACCATTTAGCTAAATAAGAAGATAATGTGAAATTTGCTTGGGAGCTCCTCGAGTGGTGATCAACCAGCTATTTCCCCAAGAGCTTGGAGTGGTGACTGCAGGTATTTCCCTCCAACATTGCAAAGAACCCTTTATTTCCTTTCCCTGAAACGTTGGGGACTGGCTTGGTATTTTTGGGCTTGGTATCTCTGTCTGTTTTTCATCTGTTCTCTGTCTAATCCTAGTGAATCGGCAACTCTTGCTTAAATTCTCGGCTATGGAGAAATACCAGCAAATAACACCCCACTCCCTATGGGCAACAACTAGAAAAAGAAAAGAAAATATTCCAACAATAGCACAACCAGGGTACCATGTTGGATGTTTCTCAGGTGATTAGTACAGGTCAAGACTTCTGAATCAATTGCCTGAGTCATCACTCAGTCTCAAGCAGGAGAGTTCAAAACGTCTCCAGCAACTATATATCAGGCATCTGCTAGCAGGATTATGACTTGCGTTGGTGCTCCGCTGAGTCCGAAGAACCTCACAGCAAATGAATTACTCTGGAAAGATTGATGCCTCCTTCCCCACCTTGCATCTCTGTCACATCCAGTCTCTGGTAACCACACAGAGTTGTGACCCAGTTCTCTCCAATGAGAAAATGCTCCAGGGATTGGCGACTGCCTGAGATACAGAAAAATCTGTGTCTTTGGCCAGTCCACTATCCCCTGCCACCAGCCGGATGTGGGATCTGAAGCCTGACAACGCTTGAGCTTAATGCAAGCTGGAGAGTTTAACTCACTTCCAGCTGTGCCCCAGATTGATGTTGCTGACACTTATATGCTTGCCAATTTGGCATTTCTATCCAGACATACTACCCTGTGGATCAGGCTCTTTTTGAGTTCACAGAAACTTTTACTCAGCCCCACCTTGTGCAGTACCACTGTGCATATCCTCTTGGGGCTTTGGTCTCAGGCTCCGCTGCACTCTATATTGGGACAGGCATTGTTAGAGCTCACAAATGGCTCTTAATTTCTCCTCATCCATGGCACGGTGCTGCTGGCATGCCTGCTTTTGTACCTGCTATGTTTCCCTGTGGGCAGGTAACATCTTGGGCTCACAAAAGCAGTAATTCTGACTAAGTCTTGCCTTGGGTATATGCTGCCTCTGTGCACTTGCAGATTATATTCTCTCTTCCGCATCACCCCACATCAGCAGGTACCGCCTCAGGCATACCTTTCATTCATGAAGCCTGCATTTCAATCTCATATCTGTTCTACTAGGGAAGGCCACAGGAATAGAGGCCAAGCTACCTCTGGTTGCTAAGGAAGATGGTAATTGTCTCTAAAAAGAATCCACAGGGGGCGGCGCCTGTGGCTCAGTGAGTGGGGCGCCGGCCCCATATACGGAGGGTGGCCAAACTGCAACCAAAAAACAGCCGGGCGTTGTGGCGGGCGCCTGTGGTCCCAGCTGCTCGGGAGGCTGAGGCAAGAGAATCGCGTAAGCCCAAGAGTTGGAGGTTGCTGTGAGCCGTGTGAAGCCACGGCACTCTACCAAGGGCGGTACAGTGAGACTCTGTCTCTACAAAAAAAATAAAAAAAAAAAAAAAGAATCCACAGGGATCTGAGCCATATTATTCCCTTCATTGCCACTGCTGCATTATGCCACAGGGAACTGTTTTAAGCTCATCTCTATGGCTTCCTCGCTTCAGTCCCTGTTCCACAACCATCTAACAGAACCAGCACCGACTTGCAACAGCCAACGCCCAATCCATAACTACAGTGAAAATGCCCACAAAGCTGGACTCTATGGGGAACAGGCTGCCAGATCTTGGAATGAGAGTGAAGGGTAAATCAGGGAGTTCAGAATTGTGTGTAGAGTCTATGTTCAGTTTTATGCATTGTGAGAGAGTGCCATGGCACACCAGTGTGTACTCTCTTGGGAAGGAGATCTGGAATTTAGAGGTTCTCTCTCATGGGAAAAAATAGGAAGTGAATTGAACTCTGATCTATTTTTCTTTTCTTATCTTTCTTTCTTTTTTTTTTTTTTTGTAGAAAATATACTGCAAGCTATACTTGTGAGAGAGGGGACACCAGTACACTTGATGGTGGATTTTCTACCAATTGTTTCTTTTCATGGGGTCGCAATTTCACTCAGTATGGGAGATGTATGCTCTTCATCCTTTTCTCTCGAATCAGCTCCAAACCAACAGCTTACTTTCTCAACTTCTGTCCTGTACCTCCCCTTCTGGATGGGAGCCTTTCTGAAAGCTGCCTCCAGTTTGCCATCTTTCCTCCTCCCCCATTTTTTCCTTATCATAATGATTTTAAAGTCCATTCCTATTGTAACATAAATGTGCAATATAATACTTTTGATTGCTGAAAAATGTTCATTGTGTGACTACAACACGTTATATGTATTCAATTGTCTGTAAATAACATTAGTAGCCCTAAAGACATTCCCTTCTCATCTAATAATTTTAAAATACTTTATCAAGAAGATATTTTCCTCTGTCAAAACTCTTTAATCTGTTTGATGAGTTCACCATGTGATTTTTCTTACTGATTCTATTAATGTAATTGTTTTTTTGATGTTTAATTTCACTTTTAATATTAATTCAAATATACATAGATCATTAATACATTAAAGACTTTGTGGAATTCAATATCCTGAATATTTCTACGAATTGGGATACTTACATTCTACTAATTAGCATAACTTTAACTTCATTTATTTAACACAGTGTTAAGACATTTCTATTCACTACTTGATAGATTTGACTTCTGCTCTGAAATATGCTTCTTAAGTGTGGTCAAATAGCTGATTCACTTATATTGAGATAAAGTAGAAATTCTGCTAATAAATACCATTTCAGAAACATTTATAAAAGATTTTGCTTGCGACCAGACCTTCTTGCATATACACAATATATCTCTTGTAGATTTGACCCTGAATTTCCCACTTTGATTCAGAAATTTACTATGGTTGTGCAGAACCTGTGGCTCAGTGGTTTTGGCACTGGCCACATATACTGAGGGTGCAGGTTCAAATGTGGCCCTGGCCAAACTACAACAAACATATACTGGGCATTGTGGCAGGCAAATATAGTCTCTGTTTCTTGGGTGGCTGAGGCAATAGCATTGCCTAAACACAGGATTTGGATGTTTCTGTAAGCTGTATGACACAATGACACTCTACATAAGGCAATAAAGTGAGATTCAGTCACTATATAAAAAAAATACATTGGTACTGTTATTGGGCAAGGAAATGCAAGCTGCTAATCTCAAGTGATCCTCCTGAGTTTATGTTTCTCAGCAGCTGCAAGTACAGGCCTATGTCACTACTGGTGGGGACATATTGCACTTATTTCTTGGACAAGTGTAGTTTTACTATATTGCTCAGTCTGGTATGAATACTCTTAACTTCCAGTGATCTTTCTATCTCAACTTTTGAAATAGCTGGGATTATGTGAGAGCTATGGTGCTCATCTACGCTTATGTTTTGGTCAAGGTTTTTCTCTATTTTCCTCTGGAAAACATCCATAGATGAAAATATAACAATTCTATACAGATATAATTTATATAATCTACAATTGACCCATTTCAACTATAGAGTTCAAGACTAAACATTCAGGGATCACTTGTATGGTTTCTCAGTTTTTTACTAGAAAATTTTCTCTTAAGATGAAGAGCATAGTGTTAGAGGAAGAAAGGAATGAAGGAAAGAAAAAAACAGAAAGAGAAAGGCAAAGAGAGAGAGAGAATTGAAGGAAGTAAGGATAAATTGTGGAAGGGGCTCAGAAAAAGAGGGACGAAGAGAAACAGAAAAAGAGAAAATAAACAGCCCTACAAAATTCTGAGATTCATGGAGTTCTTGAATGAGGGGGTGCTGAGAACGGACTGAGGTAGTATCAGAGCCTGCCTTTATTAAAACATGAAATATTATCTATGCATTGCAATAGGCATCTGTATTCCTAGACACATGGAGCCTCAGGGAGGAGAATTGTGTGACTCTTCGAGTTTGAGTTTGCTACGATGTAGGCTGAGGCTACAAAAAATTTTCCTGTGTCATATAAGTAAACCATATCTCAAAATACCCATACACACTTTCATGCACAGACAAAAACAACAAACAAATCAACAACTATTTTTTTCATCTAAATTCACAAGAATTATGTTTATGATTAAAAAACTTTATAGTGATTAAGAAACTGTGATGCTATGATGAAATGGAGGCTGTAGGCAGGGATAGTACATTTTGTATGCTTATCTGAAGTGGATTTTTTGAGTTAGGTGTAAAACAGGTCTTTGAGTACCATAAAAAGAGTATTGCCTGTGGTTCAGTATATGTGGAGCTGGCTCCATCTGGTAAGGGTGGTGAGTTTGAACACTGTTCCTGCCAAACTGCAACAAAAAATAGCTGGGTGTTATGCCAGGCTACTGTAGTTCCAGCTATACATAAAGATCAGGCAAAAGAATTGCCTAATGTTAGGAGTAGGAGCTTGCTATAACATGTGATGTCTCGGCACACTACCTAGTCTGACAAAGTGAAATTCTGTCTCAAAGAAAAAAAAAGAAAAACAATATTGTCCTACTTAAGTGAGTTCAGAAAGTTATGGCAGCTGTGATTCAGCTGGAATCAGACTGCTGTACCAATGTCAAGTGTTTTGTCAACCAAGTGCCGGGAATCTCTATCACCAATAAAATGGACAATGGGATATCATGGCTCTGTCTTTGGATCATGCACTAAGTGTCCTTCTACAGAAACTTGGGGGACACCAGCTGAAGTGAGCAAAAATGGCCACTTTTTGTCTTTGACCGGAAAACTTGATCCCAGGACATTGTAGGATGAATGTACTACGTTGTCACCGTGGATGTCATCACAATGGGTGTGGCCTTGTGTTACCATCTTTAAAGCCTATCCTTATTCCTGGTAAGGATGTGGAGTGGCTGTCTGGGTTTGTCCTTGGGTTTATACTGTTAATGAACTGTGGGGTTCTGTTCTCCATACTGAAGTCATGCTTCCAAAATTTTGTTTGTATATCTGGCCAAGGGATTCAAAAACACTTCCTTTCCTTTCCTTTTATGTCATGGATTTGTTAGCATTTGAAAAAGTATGGTATATATCTAGTGCTGCCCTGGGAAGTTATAGAACATGACCCAAGCCCAAAGACCAGCCAGTGATTTCACAGACCTGTCAGGTACATCACATAATTCTCATTTCTACTTTTCATGAGATTTTACATTGCTCTTAATTATAAGATTCTTCTTTTTTTTTATTAAATCAGCTGTGTATATTGATATGATTATGGGGTATCATTCACTAGCTTCACAGACAGTTTACCAAGTTTCACATAGACCCTTATAAGATGCACCAGTGGAGTAATCCCACCAATACCCTTCCCTCTACCCACCTCCCCCCTACCTCCCCTCCCTTTCCCCTTCCCCCTATTCTTAGGTTGTAACTGGGTTATAGCTTTCATGTGAAAACTCTAAATTAGTTTCATAGTAGGGCTGAGTACATTGGGTACTTTTTTTTTCATTCTTGAGATACTTTACTAAGAACAATATGTTCCAGCTCCATCCATGTAAACATGAAAGAGGTAAAATCTCCATCTTTAAGTCTGCATAATATTCCATGGGTTACATATACCACAATTTATTAATACATTCGTGGATTCATGGGCACTTGGGCTTCTTCCATGACTTAGCAATTATGAATAGGGCTGCAATAAACATTCTGTTATAAATATCTTTGTTATGATGTGATTTTTGGCCTTCTGGGTATAAGCCCAGTAGAGGGATTACAGGATTGAATGGCAGATCTATTTTTTGATCTCTAAATGTTCTCCATATCTCTTTTCAAAAGGAATGTATTAATTTGCAAAAGTGTTCCCTTTTCTCCACGCCAACATCTCTGGTCTTGGGATTTTGTGATATAGGCTAGTCTCAATGTAGTTATGGTAGGTGCCTCACTGAATTTTCTCTCTCAAAATATAGTTAGGAAATGTGTCCCGTAGTGTACTTTTTATCTGAAGTTATTTATGATGATTATGGTAAATATCAGCGTATGTAGAAAGTTCCAACATTCCTGAGTTATAGCCTCTTCCAGTAGTACAGCTAGAGACTCTGGAAACCTGCTTGGTGGGGTGGGGCTAGATGGCTCTATTTTGTATTCATTTGAACTCTGACAAATATTAGTGAATCAGTGACTCTGGTTTGAAGTTTAAGCTGTACAGAAATATAAGAAAGTAAGATATCCCACACCCTACAGGCAAAAACTGGAAAAGGAAAATCAAACCTTCCCACTACAACAGAACAAGGGTACCACCTTGTAGGGTCCTCAATTAATTTTTTTCAGTTCAAGAGTTCCATATTGATTGTCCTAATCAGCATCCACTATCTAGCTAGAGATATCAAAACATCTCTAGAAACTAGATAGCAGGAGTCTACTGGTAGCTCAAGTGTAGCTCACTCCAGTGCTCTGAGGAGTCAGGAAGATCAATCCAGTTGAAGGCTTTTAACAGGGGGTCTGATGCCTCTTTCCCAATGTTTCTCCCCTTCAGCACAAGACTTTGGTAACCCCAAACTATTGTAACTCCACTTCCTTTCTTTGTTAATTCAGCCTCTGTGGTCGAGTTCTTTCCAATAAGCAAATGTGGCATGGCTTTGCACCTGCCAGAATAAAAGTAAAGTCAATATATAATTTAGTAATTATGAATTGGGCTTTAATAAACATTCTTGTACAAATATCTTTGTTATAATGTGATTTTTAATCTTCTGTTTGTATACCTAAGTCAGGGAAAAAGCCCAATGTCCATCGATCCACGAATGAATTAATAAATTGTGGTATATGTACACCATGAAATATTATGCAGCCTTATAGAAAGATGGATACTTTACCTCTTTCATGTTTACATGGATGGAGCTGGAACATATTCTTCTTAGTAAGTATCTCAAGAATGAAAGAAAAATATCCAATGTATTCAGCCCTACTATGAAACTAATTTATGGCTTTTAAATAAAGGCTATAACTCATTTAAAACCTAAGAATATGGGGAAAGGGAGAGGGAGAAGAGGTAGAAGAGAGGATGGGTGGAGGGAGGGTGATTAGTGGGATTACACCTATGGTGAATCTTACAAGGGTACATGTGAAACTCAGTAAATGTAGAATATAAATGCCTTAACACAATAACAAAGAAAATGCAAAAAAGGAGCTGAACATGCCTGCCTCAGGTACTCAATGGAAACTGGTGAGTGTTTCACCTGAGCTCAATCTAAACCTGAGGATATCCAGACAGCAAATGTTCTTCTCCCTTAGCCACCTCAGGCTTTCCGCTGCTTTTCTCCAGATCTGGTATGCCTATATGGCAATGTTTGGTTCCTTCTAGCAGACCACAGAGTTGGGGAGGTGACTCTCCACAATTATAAATGAGCAGGATTACTCTATTAATGCTGATGTTTGGTGGAAGGTGAGTTCACTGGGATTCATGCACCTCAGCAATTAACTAATTTCCATCCATATCGCAGAGACTGAAGCCTCTGCCTTATGATCAGATACACATTCTCAAAGACAGAGCAGCTGTGTTACTCTCTGTGTCTTTCTGCAGTTTTACTATATTCACAGGTACAGAGTAGCTTTGGTGCCAGCATCTATGCAATGCCAGGCCTAGCCAAAAAGTGTGAAAATTCTGGTCTCTAGCAGTTGTTGGACTTCTACATCACCAAACAATGGACAACAGGTACACTGGAATTTCAAGGTGGTAGGGGAAATATTTGTTCAAGCTTCCTACCATAAAAGGGAATGTCTAGGCTCACAGCAGGAAGTCTCTGGAGAAGGAGTCCCAGGTTTCAGCAAGTCACCAGGTAAGGCTAGTAAAAAGAACTTCAGTTCACTGTTCACTAGTAGAGAGCCCACAGCAAGCAAACAAAACGTTTGGGAGATTGGATGAACATGCTTCTTTTTGGGGGATGACTTCTGTATCTGAAATTTGTTTCCTCAGGATCACAGATTGCCTTGAGAGAGAAGATGTGTAATTTTCTATCTCTTACCTCACCTCCACTTCCACCCTTCAGATTTATTGTGTTCTTTCTGGCCGTTATCTCTTCCTCTGGACAGGAGCTTCTTTTAAAAATTGGATCCAGTCAGTCAGTATCCCCAATCCACCTTGTTGTTATTGAATGTAAAAATTTGTGTTAGGAAAAATAGACAACCCAAGAATTTAGCAAAACCCAAGACAAGTTGAAGTAAAATAAACAAATAAACAAACAAAAAAGCTGTGGTTCTGGGAGAGCTGATAGAAAACTTTATCCCATTCACCATCATGGTACACCTCCTAGAACCTGCCAAACTATTGATCTCACCCATCTCAAAAAATCTTCACAGGATGGTTTCACTAAGATTCCCTGCAATAGTTCCTGTGAAGTGAAAGGTATCCTGGCCCAGTTTTGGGTGCAGAATGGCCGCCCACAGATGAGGCTCTAATTGCTTCACATGACCTATGGGAAAAGGTGACTGTGGCAGTTGCTATTTCTAAAAGTTCAAAATATGCGTTCTTCCTAAGTGGGATCATTTCCCCCTTACTGTGTCTCCAGCTGCCTAGCCCCAGAGGTGCCGATCGAGCTTCCACTTGTGGCCAATAAATTCCGCTCTGGTTGTCTACACTTCACCAATCTTTCCACACAACACCTAGTTTCCCCATGAATTTGGAATTGTAGTCCTCTATGGAGAAGGGGATGGTTGCAGCTGCCATCTTCAACCTGCCACCACTTCAGCAGCAGCACGGCAATTTTTCTGGAAGACTTCGCATCTACAGATAACATTCCAATTCCAGCAACAACCACTTTGCTGCACATCCCAAACTGCCTGTCTTCACAAACATTCCATGCCATTAAAGATCTGTCCCACTCACTCTGAACTGTTGTTCCATGATGCTGTGGTAAAAGTTTATCCCCTGCACCGTCATGTTCACTGTGACAATTTACATATCTAATGCAATTCCTATAAAACTACCTCTGCCATACTTTAAAGATATGGAAAAATTGGTATTTTGTTTCACATAAAAACAGAAAATAGCTAAAATATGAATTAGAAAACACAAACAAAAAATCAGAAAGTAACAGACTATCAGATTTCAGATAATACTATAAATCAAAAGTGATCAAAACAGCTTAGAATTGGCACAGAAAAATAGAGAGATAATTGTATGGAACAGAATTGAAAAACAAAAGATGAATCCAAACACTTATCATCACTTGATCTTTTATAAGCCTATAAAAAATACAAATTGAGGGAAAGACGTCCTATTTAATAAATAGTCCTGGGTGAATTGGCTGGCAACTTGTAGAAGACTGAAATTGGACCCAAACTTTTCTCCTATAAAAAAATTGACTCTCACTGGTTAAAATATTTAATCATCAGACATGAAAGTATAAAAATTCTTGGAGATTTCAGGGGAAATACTTGAAAAAATTGGACTGGGAGAATACCTTATGAGGAGAACCCCCAGCAATTGAAACAACATCCAAAATACATCACCAATAATAATCAAACTAAAAAGCTTCTATACATCCAAAACACAGAAAGTAAATCAAGTAGACAGTCAGAAGAATGAGAGAGAATTTTTTCAGGTTTCATTTCTCACAAATTTCCAATAACAAGAATGCAGAGAGAACTCAAACTTATTAATAAGAAAAGAACAAGTGATCCCATTTTAATGTGGGCAAAAGTCTCTCTGATGAAGGCAGGCACACAGTCTACTGACACATGAAAAAAAATGCTTATCATCTTTATTCATCATAGAAATGCAAACCAAAATCATTGTGAGATATCATCTAATTCCAGTAAGAGTAGCCCTCATCACAAAATCCCAAAACTACCAATGTTGGCGTGGATGTGGAATTCTCACTGCTGGTGAGAATTCAAACTAGTATATTACTAAATGTAGACCTTCCATTTGATCCTAGTACTTTTACTAGGTTTACAGCCAAAGAAAACAAAAATTAATTGGCAACAAAGATATATGCAACAAATTGTACATTGAAGCTTAATTAATATTTGCCAAGTCTTGAAAGAAGCCCAAGTGCTCATCAACCCATGAATGGATGAATAAATTTTGGTGTATGTATACCAAGGAAAACTATGCAGCATTTAAAAAAGATGGAGACTGTACCTCTTTTATGTTTACCCTCATGGAACTGGAAAATACTCTTTTTAGTAAAGTATCTCAGGAATGTAAAAAAATTACAATGTACTCAGTACAACTATAAATCCAAAATTACTCACACTTTCATATTCGAGATGAATTACAACTATAGCCAAGAAGGAAGAAGGGTAAGGGAGAGTTATGGGAAGAGATGGAGTGGTTTGAGAAAGGGAGGTATAATGTTGAGACCTCATCTATGAACCATATTGCAAGAGTACAAGTCGAATCTATCAAGTAGTGGACAGAAATATCTTAACATGGAGATTAAGTAAATGAGGTGAAAGCTATGTTAATTTATAGAATGTAAGAACTCCAATTTGTACAAATAATCAACACAATGAATCCCAGAAAAGCATAATTTTATTCACATTCTACATATGCCTTAATTAAAAAAAAAAAGACAAAAAAGGAAAAAATTTGAGAGAAAGCAAATGAGAGAGAAAATTGGAGAAAGGAAGGATAAAATGAGGGACCGGAAAATGGACACAGGACGGAAGGAAACAAATAAAGAGAAAATGACAAAACTTGGTGTCTCACACCTATAATCCTAGCCCTCTGACAGGCTGAGATGAGTGGAGTTCTTGAAGGAGGGAGTTCTGAGAATAAACAGGATTATACCTAATAAAAAGTGAAAAATTATCTAGGCATTGTGAAAGGCAAGTGTAATACTAGACACATGGGAGTCTCAGACAGGAGGATTCCTTTAATCCTTGAGATGGAGGTTGCCATTATCTAGGCTGAGGCCACAAAAGACTAGAATTGAGCACATAAGGGTAACATATCTCAAAAATACCCATACAAACACCCATGAATAGACAAACGCACAAACCAACCTACCAAAATTTTCATTATTAGAATTACCTTGATTGTCAAACCAAGCAGACATTAATATGACCTGTGGAGCTATGAAGAAACTAAGGCTTTAGCCAGATATAGTATATTTGTAAGCTTCTCTCAAATGCATAGTTTAGGGTAGGTGTCTACCAGGTCCTTGAAATAATGTCCCATGAGCAGTGTTGGTTGCTCAGTTGGTAGGGCACAAGCCCCATATAACAAGGGTGGTGAGTTTGAAACTGCCCCAGATAAACTTAAAAAAAAAAAAAAAGAAAAGAAACAGGGGTTGTGTGGGAAACTGGGAAACTTGCAGTTCCAGCTACTTGGGAAGCTGAGGCAAAAGAATCACCTAAGCACAGGAGTTGGAGTTTGCTGTGAGCTGAGATTTCAAGGCACTCTACAAAGAGCAACAAAGTGAAACTCTGTCTCAAACAAAAAACAGACATAAACAAACAAACAAAAAAACCCTCTAACTTAAGATTCACCAAGCATATGGGAAGAAGGAGAGGGAAGGAAGGAAGGGGTGAGGATGGGCAGATGCAGGGTTATTGGTGGGTTTACACTTACCATGCATCTTACAACAATACATGTGAAACTTAGTAAATGTAGAATATAATGCCCTGACACAAAACTAAGAAAATGCCAGGAAGGCTATGTTAACCAGTGTGATGATGGAGGGAGAGGGGTGGGGCCTTGGTGTGTGTCACACTTTATGAGGGCAAGACATGATTGCAAGAGGGACTTTGCCTAACAATTGCAATCAGTGTAACCTGGCTTATTGTACCCTCAATGAATCCCCAACAATAAAAAAAAAAAAGAAAGAAAATATGTCAAATGGTTTTTAAAACCAGTGTATGGTGTCCCATGATCCCATTAATGTACACAGCTATGATTTAATAATAAAATAAAATTAAAAAGAAAAGAAACTCTAAGCAGTTTTGTTAGCTGTAATGTAGCTTGGGTAAAACTGCTGTACAAAATCTCAACTGTTGTGGCAGACTTGTGCCTAGAATTTCAACCATCCATAGAATCAAAAAAGCACAAATGGAATATTACTTCTCTGATGATGGAGAGCTAAGAAGAGTCATGTTTACAAATCTTCAGGAACAACAACTAAAGTGAGCAGAAAAGGACACTTAGTATATTTCGCCAAATGTCCTGGATGCCAGGACATAATAGAATGAATTCAGTACATGGTCACGGTGGATGACATCACAATTGGTGTTGTCCTGGGTTACCATCATTAAGCTTAATTTTATTCCTGCTAACCAAATGTAATCACTTTCTGAGTTTGTCATTGGGTTCAAACTGTTATAAAAATGCGGTGCCTGTGGCTCAGTCGGTGGGGCGCGAGCCCCATATACCGAGCGTGAGGGGTTCAAACCCGGCCCCGGCCAAACTGCAACCAAGAAATAGCCAGGCGTTGTGGCGGCCGCCTGTAGTCCCAGCTACTCGGGAGGCTGAGGCAAGAGAATTGCTTACGCCCAGGAGTTGGAGGTTGCTGTGAGCTGTGTGAGGCCACGACACTCTACCGAGGGCCATAAAGTGAGACCCTGTCTCTATAAAAAAAAAAAGTGAAAAATTTTTCTATACACTCAATTCCTGTATCCTAAAGTCTCTTTGTATCTTTGATCAAGGGATTCAAACACCAACTCTTTCTTTGTAAACAAATATGAGTGTGGTTTATACCTAGTGCTTCTCTGGGATGTTGGAGACATCTGGAGCCCAAAGATCAGACAATGATTTCAGAGAATTAACAG
Source organism: Nycticebus coucang (assembly GCF_027406575.1). NCBI lineage: Eukaryota > Metazoa > Chordata > Mammalia > Primates > Lorisidae > Nycticebus > Nycticebus coucang. The sequence continues at coordinate 10,821,810 of NC_069805.1, forward strand.
GTAACTGACACAATTCTCAGTTCTACTTTTTGTGATGTTTAATTCTTTCTGTTAAATAGGCTTTTGGGGACAGTAGGTGTCTCACTGAAAGTTCTCTCTCAAAATCTGGTTAGGCAATGTCTTCAGTACTGTACTCCACACCTGCCACTATTTATGATGATCAAGAAAAATAAAAGACTATCTGGAAAGTTTCAAAATTGCTGACCTCCATTCCAGGTGTGTCCAAACATTTGCCTTCTTGACCACATAGGAAATAGAAGATACTTTAGGCCACGTGTTGAATACACAATTACTAATGAAACCTTTGAAGCAAAAAATACATGTGCATAATAGTGGTGAGATCTGCCACGAAGGATATGCAAGAGTCTCAACATAATCCATATGTGTCAATAGGGGCTGAGGATTTTATAGTCCTCAAAGTCTCCTATAAGGTCATTTCTGAAGTAGAGCTCAACGACATTCAAGTACACATGAGTACACTATTTGGGTGCTCCAGGAGGCCAACGTGGGCCGATCCCCTGAGCTCAGGGGTTGGAGACAAGGCTGAGCAACAACAGAATATCTTGATCTTTGATCACACATCTGGCTTGTACTAAAATAGAAAAAGTTGTCAAAGGTTATGGTCCTTGCCTTTAGTTCCGGGTTATCCGGAGGCTGGCACAGGAGAATCTTTGAACCCAAGAGTTTAATTTTGCTGTGTGCTAGTCTCAAGCCATGACATACTAGCCTGTGCAACAGTGAGAGCCTGTTTCAAGAAAAATAATGAAAGAAAAAAACATTTTTTTTCTAGGCACATATTCCATGAGCCAATGGGGGAGGAGAGGTCAGTAGGCAGATGGAATATGGGACTACATTAAAGAGGAGATTTGTTCTGTCCACGGCAGGCAGTGAACCATAAGTCAGGACAATCATGTTTGAGATTGGTTCTTTAAGACATTGCCAGTTGATCTGATGAGTAGGGTTTCTTCATTTATATCTAGTCCTTGGGTTGGCATGCTTGGGGCAAGATAACATTGTCCCCGATTAAAGGAGCAGAACAGAGAGGTGGAGGGTAAACTCTCAGGTTTTTAGTATGCAATTAAAACGCCTGATTAGAGTAAAAAGTTAACTGTGTGGACAATTTCCAGGGACGATAAAAATCAAGGATTTCAAAAGGTCAGACTTAAGTAAATCCACAGTGTTGATTAATATAGGTTTTATTTATATTTTTATTAAATCTTTTGTACGTACATCATAAATAAATTTACAGCAATTTCAGTGTGTTGATTATTAGTGCAAATTGGAGTGCTTACATAATACTAATCAACATAGCTTTCACCTCCTTTACCTAATTACACCATTAGGATATTTGTGTTCAACACATGATAGACCCAACATGTACTTGCAATGTGCCCCATAGTTGTGGTTCCCTTACTATCACCTGCTATCCTCTCACCCTTCCCCTCTGTTTTTCCTCCCCTTCCCTCCTTCTTCCTAGACTAAAGTTCTGTTTCATTTTTCATATCCAAGTGTGAGGTATTATAAATTGGTTTCACAGAAGTACTGAGTACATTGGATACTTTTTTTTCCATTTCTGAGATACTTTACTAATAAGACTATTTTTCAGCTCCATCCATGTAAACATAAAAGAGGTCTCCAGTTTTTTTTTTTTTTATCTTTTTTTACTGCTGCATAGTAATCCATGGTACACATGTACCACAATTCATTAATCCATTCATGGGTTGATGGGCATTTGGGCTTCTTCCATGACTTGGTAATTCTGAATTGAACTACATGTAATATTCTGGTGCAAATATATTTATTGCAAAATGATTTTTGTTCCTTTGGATATACACCTAGACGAGGAATTGCAGGAGTAAATTGCATGTCTACATTTAGATCCCTGAGTGTTCTCCAAACTTTCTTTCAAAAGGAACTTTCTAGCTTGCATGCCACCAGTCGTGCAGATGTGTTCCCTTTTCTCCACATCCAAGCCAAAATCTGTTGTTTGGGAATATTCTGATGTGGGCTACTCTTACTGAAGTTAGATGGTATCTCAGAGTAGTTTTGGTTAGCATTTCTCTCATGATTAAAGATGATGAGCATTTTTTCATGTGTCTGTAGGCCATGCACCTGTCTTCTTCTGAGAAGCTTCTGTTCATGTCTCTTGCCCACAATTAAATGGGATCCCTTGTTTTTTGCTTAGTAATAAGTGTGTGTTCTCTGTGCATTCAGGTTATCAGACCTTTGTCAGGAGTATAACTTTCAAAAATCCTCTCCCATTCTTAGGGCTGTCTATTTGCTTTACTTAGTGTGTTCTTGGCAATGCAGAAGCTTTTTAATTTGATCAAATCCCAGGAATGTATTTCTGATGTTGCTTTAATTGCCTGGGGTGTCTTCCCCATGAAGTATTCTCCCAGGCCAATTCTTCACAGCATTTCCCCTGCACTCTCTGTAAGAATATTCATAGTTTCATGACTTAAGTTTAAATCCTTTAACCCCTGTGAGTCAATTTTTGTTAGAGAAGAAAGGTTTGGGTCCAGGTTCAGTCTTCTACAAGTTGCCAGCCAATTGACCCAGCACCATATATTGAATAGGAATTCTTTCCCCAAATTTATATTTTTAATAGGCTTATTGAAAATCAAATGACAATAAGTGTCTCGGTTCACCGATTGGTCCTCAATTCTGTTCCATACATATACTCTCTATTTTTGTGCCAGTTCCATGCTGTTTTGATCGGTATCGATTTATACTGTAGTCTTAAAGTGTAATTACTCCGAATTTGTTTTTATTTCTGAGTATTGTCTTGGCTATTCAAGGTTTTTTTCTGTTTTCCTATCAAACTAAGTAATAATTTTTCCAGGTCTTCAAAATATGAGAGAGGTGCTTAAATAGGGATCGCATTCAATGTGTAAATTGCTTTAGGTACTATAGAAATTTTAACAATGTTGATTCTTCCCAGCTATGAACATGGTGTATTTTCTCGTTTGTTAACATCTTCAGCTATTTCTTTTCTCAGAGTTTCATAGTTATCTTTATAGAAATTTTCATTTTTTTTATTAAATCATAGCTGTGTACATTAATGTGATCATGGGGCACAATACACATAACTAAGAAAATGCCAGGAAGGCTATATTAACCAGTGTGATGAAATTGTGTCAAATGGTCTATAAAGATTTTCACATTCTTAGTTAGATACACTCCCATATATTTCATCTTCATTGGCACTAATTTAAATGGAATAAAATCCTTGATTGTTTTTTCCCCTTAATTATTGTTGGTGTATATAAAAACTACAGATCTATGAGTGTTAATTTTGTATCCTGAGATGTTACTATGTTCCTTGATCACTTCTATGAGTTTTGTAGTTGATTCCCTAGTGTTTTCAGGATACATAATCATATCATCTGCGAAGAGTTACAGTTTGAACTCCTCTGGTCCAATTTGGATCCCCTTGATTGCTTTCTCTTGCCTGATTGTGGTGGCTAAGACTTTAATTACAATGTTAAAAAGCAGTGGAGACAGTGGGCATCCTTGCCTGGCTCCTAATTTGAATGGAAATGATTTCAATTTTACTCTATTCACTATGACATTGGCTGTGGGTTTCCTGTAGATGACCTCTATCAGTTTAAAAAATATTCCTTTTATACCTAATTTTTTAAGCATTCTGATCAAGAAAAGATGCTGGATATTGTCAAAATATCTTGCTGCATCAATTGAGAGAATCATATGGTCTTTGTTTTTTAATTTGTTTATGTGCTGTATTATATTTATGGATTTAGGCATATTGAACCATCCTTAGAAACCTGGGATGAAACCCTCCTGGTCGTGGTGTTTAATTTTTTGATGTGTTGTTGGTTTCTGTTTGCTAGAATTTTATTGGATATTCTTGCATAAATATTCATTAGAAATATTGGCTTATCATTTTCTTGTCTTGTTATATCTTTTCCTGGTTTGAGTATGAGGGTAATATTTGCTTCATAGAATGTGTTGGGAAGTCTTTCTTCTTTTTCTGTGTTTTGGAAAAGATTAAGTAATATTAGGTACTAATTCCACTTTAAAGGTTTGGTAGAATTCTGATGTGAAGCCATATGGTCCTGGGCTTTTATTCGAGGGGAGATTTCTTATAGTTGACGCTATTTCAGAGCTTGTTATACAATTGTTCAAGGTTTCCAATTCTTTCTGGCTAAGTCTGGGAGGGTAGCATGTTTGCAAGTATTAATCTATTTTCTTCAGATTTTCATACTCATGAAAGTAGAGTTTTATGCAGTATTTTTTAAGGATTTTTTTAATATCTGAGGTGTCTTTTGTTATTTGGCCATTATTATTTCTGATCGATGAAATAAGAGATTTTACTCTTGCACTTCTGGTTAGGTTAGCCAAAGGCATATCTATTTTATTCACCTTTATAAAAAAAAAAAACAACAACTCTTTCATTGGTTGATCTATTTTATGATTCTTTTGTTTTCACTTTCATTTAGTTGGGCTCTAATGTTACTCATTTCGTTTCTTCTGCTGGATTTAGGGTTAGAAAGTTCTTCCTTTTCCAGTTTCTTGAGATGTTCCATTAAGTTATTGCGAAGAAGGCTTGAGGAAAGCTCTTGAGGAAGCCTTCCATTCTCTTTGGAAAGGCTTGCAACGCTATACATTTTTCTTTAGGACTGCCTTTGTTTTATCGCAGAGGTTCTGGTAGTTCACTTCTTTATTATTGTTTTGTTCCAAAAATTTTGTAATTTTGTTCTTAATCTCAACTATGACCCAGCTATAGTTCAGCATGAAGTTATTGAGTTTCTATGTTTTGTATGCATGTGGACATTCCTGTTGTTACTGAGTTAAATTTTTAATCCTTGATGGTCCAAGGAAATACAAGGAATAATTTCTATTCTTTTAAATTTCCTGAGGTTGTACTCGTGACCTAAGATGTGATCAACTTTGGGGGATAATCCATGGGCTCATGAGAAGAATGTGTCTTCAGTTTTGTTATAATGAAATGTTCTAAAGATTTTTATTAGATGCAAATGTTGAATGGTTAACTTTAATTCTAAAGTTTCTTTGCTTAGCTTCTTTTTTGAGGATTTATCCAACACTGGAAGAGGAGTGTTAAAGTCTGCAACAATTGTGATGCTGGTGGAGTACCAGTTGATCATGTAAGTTAGAATTTCTCTTTTTAAATTGTGGTGCACTCTGCTTGGGTGCATTCATGTTGATAATTGAAATCTTGTCATGTTGAGTATTGCCCTTAACAAATAATGTGACCATTACTGTCTTTTCTTACCTTAATTTTTTTAAAGCCTATTGTATCTGCGAATAAAATTGCCAGCCTGGTTTTTTCTGTTTTCCATTTGCCTGAATTATAGATGACCATCCACTTACCCTAAGTGTATGTTTATCTTTTACAATAACTTGAGATTCTTGAATTCAGCTGATGTCAGGCCTGAGTTTTTGTATCCATTCAGCCAATCTGTGTCACTTTAGAGGGCAATTTAAGCCATTCACATTAATTGAGACTAATTATAATCGAGACAGAGTATTGGGTATCAAGTTTTTGAAAAGTCCAGTGGACATTTTTAATCTTTTCACCACTATGGAAATTAGAATTTGATAAAAAATTTATGAGTGATTTTACTTTGGTGGTGGAGGATTATGTTCTTTATTTTGAAGTATAGGTCTGAGAATATCCTGAAGAGCTGATTAAATTATGGCAAATTTCTTCAATATGTGAATATCATTAAAGTATTTAATTTCTCCATCATAGATAAGACTCAGTTTAGCTGGATACAAAATTCTGGGTTGAAAGTTATTTTGTTTAAGGATATTAAAGGTCGATGTCCACTCTATTCTAGCTTTAGAGGTTTCAGTGGAGAGAACTGCAGTCATTCCAATGTTCTTATGCTTGTATGTTATGGTATTCTTATGTCTTACAACTTTCAGAATTTTCTCCTTTGTATTAACTTTAGTCAAGTTAATACAATGTGTCTATGAGAATTTTTATTTGAGTTGAATTGTGCTGGTATTCTAAAACTGCCTGCTATCTAAATTTCAGAATCTCTGGGTATTTCTGGAAAATTCTCTATAATTTTTTCATGAAGCATAGCATCTGTATCTTTTACAGCAACCTCATCACTTTCAGGTATTTCTGTAAAGTGAATATGAGACCTCTTTGAGTTATCCCAGTGCTCTCTGAGAGAATGATCCATTTTTGTATGGGAGGAAAACCTGGCCTTCAAAACTAGGAAGTCTGGAGGGCCCATAGGATCATTCACCACTCAACAGTTCATCTACAAAATGGGAAAAGGATTTGGGTATTAAGTAACCTAGGTAACCCAAGACCAATAGAAAGAGACAAGAATCAGGCGGCAGCTGTAGCTCAGTGGGTAGGGCACCAGCCACATACACCAATGCTGGAGGGTTCTCCACTTTTTTTCTTCTTTGAATGTTTGGAAGTACTTAAAAGCTTTGTCTTCAATGTAAGAGATCCTTTCTACTTCCTGGTCCATTCTGTTACTGAGGGATTATACCGTATTTTTTAGATCTTTGAGAACTGCAATTTCTTGCTTCAATTGTGTTAAAATCATTGGTCTTTCATTTCATTGAATTCTTCAGACATTTTTTAAATTTCTGCTTTGAATTTTGATTTCATCATTTCTTTCATTCTGTTTATTTTATTTGCTATACAAAGTCTGAAATCGATTTCTGACATTTTACCTATTAGTTTGTGAGTGGGATCTTGTGCTCTGTCTGATTTATGTTTTTTTGAGGAAGTTGATCTACTCTGATTGTTCATGTTGCCAGAGTTTTCCACTGATTTCACGTCATGATATTTTTTTTTCACAGTTGGGTAAGTGGTCAGGTGAAGTGAAAATGGATTGGAGTTTCCTGGAGTTGTTTTTAACCAGGCCTTTGTTAAGGATCTGGGACTGATGACTGCAGCTTTTTCCCCTTTAGTTTTGCAAAGGAACTTTACAATATTACAGTGTCAGTTTGGGGAAACCTGCTTGGTGTGGTGGGATAAGGTGGATCAGTCTCATATTCAGCTTCCTCTTGTTTAATCATGGTAGATCAGTGACTCTTGTGAATTATTAGCTGTGAAGAAATACAAGAAATTAAGTAACATTACCCCTCCCACCCCAGACAACACCTAGAATGAAAAAATCAACCCTTCCTCTTACTAAAAAACCAGGGTATCACCCAATTGGGTTTCTGGGTGATTGTAACAAGTTAAGCATTCCAAACCAATTGACTCAGTCAGTTCGAACTCTCAGGTGGGAGAGTTTGAAATATCTCCAACAGCTAGATAGCAGAGGTCTATTGTTTGCTCAGATTTGGCTCTCTCTGATGCTCTACGAAGTCAGAAAGGCCCACCCAGTAGCACAGTTGAACCAAGGGGCTGTGTCTGTTTCTCCACTTTACTCCTTTTTCCATGTCCAGTAACTGGTGAACACACAGGGCTTCAGTCCTGCTCCCTCCAATAATGTGAAGTGCCAGGGCTTAGCCACTGTTAGAGTCAAAGGAAGGTCAATGCCCCTGAAGCCTGTCCACTGCCCTGGGCTACGAGCCAGGTGGAGGTGCTGAGGTCTGTCTGCCTCAGGTGTTCAATAGCCACAGGCCAGTGTTACACTTGGGCTCAGTCTAATGCTGGGTGTACCAGGCCAGCAAATGCTTTTCTCCCTCATTCGGCATGCCTTTACCCCTCTGTTTTACAGCACCAGTATATCTATAGCATTAGTTCTGGTTTCCTCTGGCAGTTCTCAAAGTTGGGGAGGATGTTTCTTTATGATTAGACCCCAACGTGATCATTGTATTATTGCTGGATCTTTGTAGAAATGCCCCTGCATAGATCCTTTGCCACTTCCAAAACCAGAGAATTCTGGCTGTAGGAGCAGCTCCAGAAGCGTGCTGTACACTGATGTGGCAGAAGGGCAGGGTACACTGCACATGATTCTGAGAGTGTCAAGTGCCTGTTGACTTTAGCAAGGAGAACACTACTCCATTGGAAATTATGGTTGGGCAGTAGCCTGACCCAGAGGAAAGACGGGCTTAGCGAGTGGCTTCAGGAGTCTCTAAAAGGGTGGGGTGCGGCACACTTCCTCAACAGTCTCTGGCCACCCGGGCATTGCACAGAGGCAAGGAAGGCACTGAGAGCAGGGATCAGGGCCCATGGCAGGCTTGGAGACAGGGAGGGTGGAGGCAAGGGTGTGGGCTCAGGGTTCCAGGTGAGTCATGCTGGGCAGGGTGTGGGGCACTTGGTCAGGCAGGCTGGGAATGAGGGGGTGCTCCTCATGAGACTTCTCCCTCAGTCTATGCAGAAGTTAGGGATCTGCTTTATTCAGTTAGAAGGGGAAGGGTGGACTAGGAGTTTAGAATGGCAAGGGAAATTTTAGTTCAATGTTTCTGCATAGTAAGAGAATGTTTAGAGTCACTGCAGGGTTCCAGTAGAGGAAGTATTATCCACTTCCTGCTGCTCTTACCTGTGAGTTGAGACAAGAGATCCTCAGTTCTCTACTTGCCTTTAGAAAACCTACAGAAGCAAACAAAAAATGAAAGGAAAAGGAAATTAACAAAAAAGCCCCAGAACAAACAAACAAAAAACCCCACATTTTTTAGGGGAAGTGTCTGACACTTTTTCTTTTGGATGAATTTTGTACCTGAAGATTGTTGTCTTGGAATTGCAGCTCACCTCAGCAGTGTCTCACTTCTCTCTCAGTAGGGCTCCATGTCTTAAGCTTAATGGAATAAGTTCTGTACATTATTCTTCTCTCTGGACAGGAGCTGATGTTGGAGGCTGCTTCCAGTCAGCCATCTTGCCTCCTTCAGCCTAATATAGGTTTTATTTTTTTTTATTTTTTTAAATATTTTTTTTTTATTAAATCATAGCTGTGTACATTGATACGATCATGGGGCATCATTCACTAGCTTTATAGGTTTTAGAAAAACAATTTTCCTATAAGAGAATAATTTCTCTAGTTGACATCTTATCTGGAGAAAAATTAGATCTGTTGTCAATTGTCAAAATGAGGAAAAATTTCTTTAACAAAGGTTTTAACCATTTGTGAATTTAGACAGCATCTTGGTTTGCTGCCCTCAGTAGATTGCTGTGGTATCATAGTTCACAGAAAACTTCAAGTGTTCACATGATGGGAACCTATTCTCTCATCTAGGACTCCAGGTGCCTGCATAAATCTAGGCATTTTTTATTCTTCAGAAATATGATGTCACTAGTTTTCAAGCTGGTTTCCAGTTCAGAGTGTCAGACAATCCAACTGACTGGGCCTCCCAAAATGCCTATATGATAGGCATGAAACACCACGACAGGACACTAACCATAGTTTGAAAAAAATCCCAAATTCAAGGTACAGAGTTCAGTAATGCTAACACTCTGGGTGGCAGAAGCGGGTGTTCCATGGTAATGGGGAATTGTGAGGGAGCAAATGGACTCCAACATTCTCATTAGACTGAGGCGATAGGATCTGTTTATCCCAGGAGTTTGAAATAACAGCTCTGATGATGCCAGGGCCCTCAACCAAGGAGGAAGAAGTCAGTCTCTGTCTCAAGAATAAAGTTAATTACAACTTCAGTAGGATATAACTGTGTGCCTTCCATGGTATTCTGTGTGTACCAATTCATGGTAACCTGTGTGTAACAGGGAGGTGGGGTTGACTGTCTCTAAAGTACTTTCACCTCCTGGGAACTTCTTAGGCTGTGAGCCTTTAGAGCACCTCAAATTATGGAAAACTCAGTCAAGTAGCTGCCTTGAAATAGGTAGTTCACACTTTGAAACTGTACAATTGTGTGTTTCTTAGTATAGTCACATTATTAGATGGAGGGAGTGCGGTGGAGCTTTGGTGTGTGTCACACTTTATGGGGGCAAGACATGATTGCAAGAGGGACTTTACCTAACAATGGCAATCAATGTAACCTGGCTTATTGTACCCTCAATGAATCCCCAACAATAAAAAAGGAAAATAGAAAAAAAAAAAAAAAAGAAATTTGTCTTCTGTCCCACACAAAGAATGTTAATACCTATTAACAGTCATTTTCATCTTCTCCACCACTATACCCTCTCTCACTTGCCTCTTACTCCTAGCAGACAGTTGGCCTTGTCTTCATGTTTTTTTCTGAGTTCAGTAATGCTCTGTGTGGTCTTGTGTAAGACGCTTTGTTCCCTTATCATAATAATTGTATTTATTTATTTATTTATTCATTCATTCATTCAGTGACAGAGCCTCAAGCTGTCAGTCTTGGTAGTGACATGGCATCATAGCTCACAACAACCTGAAAATCCTGGGCTCAAGCGAGTCTCCTAACTCCACCTCCCAAGAAGCTAGGGCTACATGTGCCTGCCACAATCTCTGGCTATTTTTTGGTTGCAGGCATAATAGTTATTTGGTGCACTGAGGCTGGAATCAAACCTGCAAGTTCAACTGTATGTGGCTTGTACCTAACCAGTATGAACCACAGGCGCTGAGGCATGATTTTAAGGTTCAATCATATTGTAACATAGAATGTTCACTTCATTTGTTTTTATTGTTGAAAAACATTCTGTAATTTGAATACACCTCATTGTATATATCCAATCATCTGTATATTTCATTAGTAGTTGTGAAGTGGTTCCCTTCTCATATAACATTTTAAAAAGATATTATTAACAAGATATGTAGCCTCTGTCAAAATCCTTTTCTATATATCATGAGGGCACTGAGTTGTTTTTCTTATTGTTTGTGTTAATGTAGTGTGTTCTATTTTTGATTTTTCCATATTGGGCTAGACTGGCAATCCTGGTAATAAATCCCATTTAGAATACGTGTATAAAATATATTGAATGCCACAGAACTTTTCATAAACTTATACAGCATATCTTTTGTAGATTGGATGTTGTGTTTTCCCCCTTTTCCCAGAAAAATACATTGATACAATCATAACTCCATGGAAAAAAAGCTGCTAATTTCAAGGGATCATCTTGAAATTACACTTCTCAGTAGCTGAGAGTACATTTCTGGGGAAGTTTTGCACTTATTTCTTTCACAAGTGAGGTCTAACTATGTTTTCAGTCTAATATGAAATGTCTTAGCTTCCAGTTATCTTTCTGCTTTAGCCTCTGAAATTGCTGGGATTGTAGGTTTCAGATACAGTGCTTATTCATGCTTATGTTCTGGTGAAGCTTTTCTCTGTTTTCCTGATAGATAATAGCTCATAGATTAAAAATTGCAACCCTATTCAGATATAATTTACACTCTCCACAATTCACCCATTTCAAATATATAGTTCAAAACTACACATTCAGAGATCACTTTTGTAGTTTGTTTGTTACTATATAATTTTTCCTTAAGGTGGAGAGAAGCGTAGTCAAAGAATGAAGGGATGAAGAAAAGAAAAGAATTAAGATAGCAGCAAAGGAAAGAGTGTGAATTGAAGGAAGGAAAAATAAAGTAAGGGAGCACTTAAGGGAGAAATGGACATAGGGAAACAAAGAAAGAGGAAATGTTCACATTTGGAGGCTCACACCTTTAAGCCCAGCCCTGTGGCATGCTGAGATTTGTGGAGTTCTCTAAAGACAGTTTTCTGATAACAGACAGAGCCAGTGTCAGACCCTGTGTCTAATAAAAATTGAAAAATTATCTAGCCATTGCAAGAGAAACCTGTAGTCCTAGACACTTGTAAGTCTCAGGCAGGAGAAATACTGGAATTCTGAAGTTTGAAGTTACTATTCTTTATGCTGTTGCCGCAAAAGTGTATCCTGGACCACCATACGAAAACATGTCACTAAAATGCCCATACACACACCCATACAACATCAAACCTATAAACCAATCAACAAATATTTTCATCATCTAAAAAGATCAGAATTACCTTGATAATTTAAGCAAAGTAAACATGCTTAAGAACTATGAAGATATGAACAAATTGAGGTTGTATCCATGCAAGGTAAATTTTTAAGCTTCTCTCAAAGGAATGTTTTGGAGTAGGTGTCAAATAGGTTCTTGTTATAATGTCCGAAGGACAGTGCCTATGTCTCTGTGGGTAGGTTTCTAGCCCCATAAAGCAAGGGTGGTGAGTTCAATCCATCCCAAGACACCCTGCAAATAAAAATTTCAAGGTGTTTTCGGGAGCTCCTGTACACCCAGTTACTTTGAAGGCTGAGGCAAAAGAATCACCTAAGAGCAGGATTTGGAGGTTACTTTAAGCTGTGATGCAACAGCTCTCTATGGAGGGTGACAAAATTCTGTATCAAGGAAGAAAATAATTATGTCCTACTTAAGTTGTTTTGTCATCTGTGGCTCAGCTTGAGTCAAAATGCTGTACAAAATCTCAACTGTTGTGTAGGCTTATAGCCTGAAACCTCAACCACCAATAGAATAAATGAGACACAAATGAGAGATCACTTCTCTGTTTGTTGATGGAGAGCTAAGAAGAGTGCTGTTTTTAAAATCTTCAGGGACAATAGCTGAAGTGAGCAGAAAAGGCCACTTAGTATCTTTTCGCAGAAACCTGGATGACAGGACATTAAAGAATAAATTCAGTACAGCATCACCATGACTGACATCACAATGGGTATTGCCCTGGGTTACCATCATTAAGCTTAACCTTTTTTCTGCTAACCATGTGTAGTGGCTGTCTGGGTTTGTCGTTGGGTTCAAACTGTTACAAAAAGGTGGAATTCTTTTCTCCACACTCAATTCCTTCTACCAAAAGTTTATTTATCTGGCCAAGACATTTAAAAACCCTTTCCTTTTCACATCATGGATTTATAATCAAGAAGAGTAAGGTTTATACTTAGTGGTTCCTTGAATGTTATAGAACAAGAATTGGAGCCCAAAAATCAGACAGTAACTTCACAAAGCTGACATGTATTTCACACAATTGTCACTTGTACTTTTCATGAGATTTTAATTATTTCTCTACAATAGGCTTGTTGTGTATGGTAGGTGTCTCAGTCAAAATCCTCTATCGAAATCCAGTTAGGCAATGTGTCCAATAGTATATTCCATAGCTGTAATTATTTAAAATTATCATGGGAAATATCACCCTATCTTTAAATTTCCACCAATCCTGTCCACTGTGCCAGATATGTCCAAACTTTTGGCTTCTTGGCCAACATAGGAAGTAGAAAAGTTATTTTGTGCCACATGTTTAATACACAGTTACTAATGCAACTAGATGAGGAAAGAAGAGATGTGTGCATAATTGTGGTGACTTCTGCCACAACGGATATCAAAACCAGTCTGAAAAAATTTGTCACAGGACTGTTAGGAATAGACTTTCCTCAAATGCCCGAATAAAGTCATATCTTCATTACAGCTAAATTACTTTAGCCATAGATAACTATGATATTTGGTTGCTCTGGGAGGCCTGGCTCATGCCCTGTGCTCAGGGTTTGGAGACAAGGGTGAGCGACAGCAAGATCCGCTCAGCCGCAATAACACTCAGTTTGTACTATAATAGAAAAGGTTGTCAAGGGTGTGGTCCTTGACTTTAGTTCGATCTTCTCCAGAGTCAAATCAGGTGTATTTTATCAATTCAAGTGTTGGATGACACTCAATCCTGGGAAACATAGTGAGAATCTGTCTCATAAAAAATAATAAAAGAAAGAAAGAACAAAGAAAATTTGCTAGGCAAAGTTTCCAAGAGCCAAAGTAGGAGGAAAGACCAGTAGTCTGATGAAATGTGGTACTACATAAAGAAGGAAATACATTGTGGTACCCAAGGTTGGAAAATGTGTAAGGACAATCAGGTTTGGAATTGGTTCATTATGATATTTTCAGTTTTTCTCATTAAAATTAAAAATTCTACAGAGATATCTGGTTCTCACTATTGAACTGATTGTATGAAGTGAATATTGTCCCAGATTATTTATTTTATTTATTTATTTGCAGTTTTAGGCCAGAGTTGGGTTGAAACCACCTCTGGCATATGTGGCCAGTGCCCTACTCCTTTGAGCCACAGGAGCCACACTATTGGCCTAGAATTAAGGAGCCTAACAACAGAGGTGAAGGGCATACAGTGAATTTTCTTGTGTTCATATGAAAAACCTTATTTGAGTCAGTAATTTACTGTGTTATGTGGCAGCACCAGTGGCAAGGTAAATAAGTCATCACTCCCCTATACCGAGCCACAGTCACACACAGCCACAGTCATACTTAAACAAAAGAATAAATGAACTTCATGCCCAGTGACTGCAGTCCCACCTACTTGGGAGGCGGAGAGAACATAATTACCTAAGCCCAGGAATTTTAGGTTTCTTTGAGCTGTCTAACACCATGACACACTATCAAGAACAATAAGGTGAAAATTGGTCTGAAAAAAAATTCACTCATTCACTCTCTGAGATTTTTCCAGGGACTATAAGAATCTAGAATATCAAAGGTCTGAGTTACATAAAATCCAAATGTTTGACTAATAGAGGCTTTAGCTAAACCATTTTCCATTATGAGAATCATTTCTCTAGTAGATGTCTAAAGTAGGGGACAATGTTCAACATTAGATCTGTGAGGAAAGGTAAAAATGTCAAGTAATTACCCTACCCAAGTTTTTCTCAATTTACATATTGTGACAGAGTCTCATTTTGTCACCCTGTGTAGAGTACCCTGGTATCTTAACCCACAGAAAACATCAAGTGTTGTCATCAAGCAAAATTATTTTCTTTTCTGGGACTCTAGGGGCCTGAATAACATTGGACCTTTTTTTAATTTTCCAGAGACGGAGATCTCACTAGTGCTCGGGCTGGTCTTCAATACAGAAACTCAAAGAATTCAAAAGACAGGGCCTCCCAAACTGCCAAAATGACAGGCATGAAGCACCACCACTGGCTTCCAAGCATAGTTTTAAAAATACCGCAACTTCAAAGTTAAGAGTGCATGCTCACATCTGTAATTCTAACACTCTGGGAGGTAGAAGCTGATGTTCAAAAAATATGCACAATGTGGGAGCGTCTGAATTTTCAGATACTGAGGAGGCTGAGGCACAAGAACTGTTTAGGACAGGAGTTTGAAACTGAGGTTAGCTGGGATTACATCAAGGCACTCGACCCAGGGAAAAAGAGTCATACTTTGTCTAAAGAAAAGGAAAATGACAAATTCCATAGGATGGAACACTGTGCCATGTCAATTCATGGTAACCTGTGTGTGAGCAAGGAGATAGGGTTAACTGAATCTCATGTACTCTCACTCCTTGGTATTCTTATGCTGTAAGACATTTGAGCACCTCAAGTTTTGGAGAATATTGTCAGGTAGCTTCATTAAAATAAGTAATGAACACTTTAAAAGTGTACAATCTTGTGTTTCTTAGGACAGTCACTGAATTACACATATATCATCACAATCTAATTTTGGAAATTTGCCTTCTCCCCCCACACAAAGAACATTAATACGTACTAGCAGTCACTTTCATTTACACCATCACCCTGGTCCACCTGCTACCTACTCCTAGCAGAAAACTGAACTTGTCTTGTTATTTTGTTCTGAGTTCAGTCACGCCTTGTGTGGTATTTTTCAAGTGGCCTTGTTCCCTTATCATAATGATTTTATGGTTTATTTCTATTGTAACATATATGTGCACTTCATTCCTTTTGATTGTTTAAAAAATATTACATCGGTTGAATATAGCACCTTATATGTATCCAATTATCTCTAAATCTTATTAGTAGTCCTGAAAATATTTCCTTCTTATCTAATATTTTAAGAGATTTTATAAACAATATCTGTAGTCTCTGTCAAAAAGCCTTTTATGTATCTCTTGAGGTAACAGTGTGGCTTTTCTTATTGGTTTTAATAATGTAGTATGTTCTATTAGATGATTATCCCAGATATAGGAAGACTGGACATCCTGGTAATGAATCACATTTTGGATACATGCATAAAACATTTTGTAAACAATCAGACTTTTCCAGCACATATATAGTATGTATGTTTTAGACTGGATACCTCTTTTTCACCTTTGCCCCAGAAAAATTTATTGGGTACCATCATAGCTCAAGAAAATGCAAGCTGGTAACCTCAAGTGATCCTGTTGAGTTTATGCTTCTCAGTATCTGAGAGTACACTGGTGGGGAAGTTTTCCACTTATTTCTTGGACAAGGGGGATTTTACTATGTTGTTCACTATGTTCATAAACCCTTAGCTTCCAATGATCTTTCTGCCTTGGTATCTGAATTTTCTGGGATTATATGTATCAGCTATGGTGATCATCCATGCTTGTGTTTTGGTGAAGGTTTTTCTATATTTTCCTAGAGGTTCTCAAGAGATGTCTGGTCCCTGGGCCCAGACTGATTAAAAATAAAAAATTTTGGCTCTGATTGAAGGAGCCCAACAGAAGAGGTTAAGGGTATACTTTGCATTTTATGGTGTGCATATGAAAAGCCTTATTTGACTCAATAATTCACTGTGATGTAGTAGCACCTGTGGCTTAGTACTAGGGCACTGATACCATACAGAAAATGGTACAATAATCTAGGATTTCAAAATGGAAGAATTAAATAAAATCTAAAAGTCTGATTAATGGAAGTTGCAGGATAACCATTTCCCAATGTGAGAATAATTTCTCTAGTTGACTTCTACGCTAGGGCAAAATTTCAACTCTAGATCCTAAATGAAAATTAAAAATAAACCAAGTCTATGATGCCCCATGATCATATCAATGTATACAGTTATGATTTAATAAAAAAAAAGTGAAAAAAAGAGTGAAGAAATATTTCAAGAAAATGTTGTTTTAGCCAAATTTCATAAATCCTAGCAAACTGTATCACATGCAAATTCTTTTAAAAATTTTCTTTTATGAGTTTTATTCAATATGCATAGATAATTTACAAATACATTAAAAACTTTCTGAAAAATAAAATAAAGGGTAGGTTACCTACCAATGCTTTTCTCCATTTACATATTGCAATAGATTTTCAATTTCTTCCCCTTGGTAGACTGCCCTGGCATCATAGCTCAGAACAATTTCAAGTGTTGTCATGAAGCGAACCCATTCCCTCATTTGGGACTGTAGGTGCCTGTATAACATAGGCCCTTTTTTATTCTTAAAATATGTGGATTTCAGTAGTGCACAGACTGTTCTCCAATTCATAATCTCAGATAATCCAAGTGATGGGCCTTCTAATGCCAAGATGGAAGAAATTAAACAACATCGCTGGCCAAAGAAAACATAGTGTGAAAAATATCCCAACTTCAAAGTTTGGAGTACTTGCTCACATCTGTAATCCTAACACTCTCGGAGGCAGAAGTGGGTGGTCCAAATAACTAGGCACTGTGGAGGAGTCCCTGGTCACCCAGATCCTGAAGAGGGTGAGGCAATAGAAACTGTGGAGCCCAGGAGTTTGAAATTGAGGTTAGCTGGAAGAACATTAAGGCACTCTACCCAGAGGAAAGGAATCAGACTCTGGCTCAAGGAAAAAGAAAATAACAACTTGGGTAGGATGGAACAATATGCCTTCCATATTACCTTCAATTCATGGTAATATGTGTGTGAGCAGGGAGATATGATTGACTGTCTCGCAAGTCCTCTCACCTCCTGGGTACTTCTTATGCTGTGTAACTTTTGAGCATCTCAAGTTTTGGAGAATATTATCAAGTAGATTCATTGAAATAAAAAGGTCAACCTTTCATAAAATAGAATTCTGTTTTCTTAATGTAGTCATACAATTGTACAGCTATTATCACAATCTAATTTAATAACTTTGTCTTCTCCCCCACACAACAACGTCAATACAATTTAGTAGTCACTTTCATCTTCCACATCAACCTTCTCCACCTGCCCGCTACTCTTAAGAGACAATTGCCATTTTCTTGATGTTTTATTTCTGAGTTCAATCATGTTCTATGTAGTCTTTTGTAAGTGGCCTTACTAGTTTATCATAATAATTTAATTTAAAGTTCATTTCTGTTGTAACATAAACTTTATTCCTTTTAATTGTTGAAAAATAATTCATTGTGTGAATTATAGCACATTATATGTATCCACTCATCTGAAAATTAAGTTAATTGTCCAGGAGATGTTTCCTTTGAATCTTTTCTTTGTTTTTGTTGCTTTTGTTGTTGCAGTTTGTCTGCAGTCAGGTTTGAACACAGAAAACTTGATATAGGTGGTGGTGCCCTACTCACTGAGAAACATGCTCCTCCCCAATCTAATATTTTTAAGAGGATGCATCAACAACATATGTTGCCTCTTTCAAAATCCTTTTCTGTGTCTCTTTAGGAGACTGAGTAGTTTTTCCTATTGGTTCTATCAATTTAGTGTGTTCTAGGGCTTGAGTAACCAACATATAGCTAAATTGGCAATCCTAGTAGTAAGTTCTATTTGGGATATATTTGTAAATTATTTTGCATGTGAAAAAACGTATTCTGCACCTATACAGTATATGTCAGTTAGATTGGATACTTCCTTGATCCCTTTACTCCAGAAAAATACATTGCTAGCATCATAACTCAAGGAAATACACGGGTTGCTTACCTCAAGTGATCCTCCTGAGTTTATACTTTTCTGCAGCTGAGAGTATAGCCCCATGCCAGGACTGGTGGGGAAATTTTGCTTATTTCTTGGACAAGGGGGTCTTACTATGTTGCTCAACTGGTCTGAAACCATTTACCTTCCAGTTACAACTACTCCAGAGGCTGAGGCAGGGGGATCTTTTCATCCAAAGGAAAAAAAAAAATAGAAAGAGAAAGAAATACAGAAAGAAAATTTGGTAGGCACAGTTCTCAAAAGCTGAGGTATGAGGAGAGGTCAGAGGTAGATGGAATATGGAACTACATAAAAGAGAAGATTTATTGTGACCTTGGTGGAGAGTAGAAAATTTGTCAGGACATGCAGGTTTGGGATTGGTTACTTTGGACATTGCCAGTTGATCTGATGGATAGGTGTTTTCCAGAGATGTCTGGCCCCTGGGTTCAGACTAATTTGGGCAAAGGAATATTGGCCCATATGTAAGATGTTTAATATTGAAGAAGGATAACCTCTGGAGCTTATAGTATGCATAGGAAATTCTTATTTCAGTGAATAATTCACTGTGTGTGGAGTTTCCAGTGACCACAAGAATCTAGGACATCAAAGGGTCAGAGTTATGTAATATCAAAATGATTGATAAATACAGGTTATAGGAAAACAATTTCCCTATGAGAGAATGATTACTCTAGTGTACATCTATTCTTCAGGAAAATTTTCAACTCTAGATCCATGGTCAAAAGTAAAAATGAGGAGTAAGTTTCGTACCAATGGTATTCTCCATTTACATATTGAGACCGAGTCTCATTTTGTTGTGCTTGGTGGAGTGTCCTGGTATATCTCACAGCAAACACCAAGTGTTATCATCAGGTGAACCAATTCCCTAAGCTGGGAATTGAGGTGCCTGCATAACATCCAGCCATTGTTTATTCATCAGAGATAGGATCTCAAAAAATCTGAGGCTGGTCTTCAATTCAGAAACTCAGAGAATCCAACCAACACACAGCCTTCCAAAGTGCCAATATGACAGGTATAAAGCACCATCACTGGCCACCAACCACAATTTGAAAAATATTCCAAATTCAAGGTGTTCATGGGTGGCTTATACCTATAGTGCCACCACTCTGTGTATCAGAGGCGTGTGTTCCAAAATAATTTTGCACTTTGAGGGAACATCTGGACACCCATATTTCAGGAGGGTGAGTAAATAGAACCTGTTTACCCAGGAGTTGGAGAATTCAGTAGGCTGTGATGACTTCACGACACTCTATGCAGGGGGAAGTTATCAGAGGTGGTCTCAAGAAAAAAGAAAATGACAGCTTCATAGGAGGGAGAAATGTACCTTCCATGTCAATTCATGGTGTGTGAGCAGGTAAATAAGGTTGACTGTAAATCAAGTTTCTCATCTGCTGTGTATTTCTTATGCTATGTGCCTCAAATTTGAGCACCTCAAGTTTTGAAAAAAATCGTCAAGTAGCTCCATTGAAATATGTAGGTAGAATGGGCAGAGCGAGAGTGATTAGTGGGATTTCACCTGTGGTGCATTGTACAAGTGTACATGCGAAACTTAGTAAATGTAGAATATAAATTTTTGAACACAATACCTAAGAAAATGCCAGGAAGGCTATATTAACCAGTGTGATGAAAATGTGTTAAACGTTCTATAAAACCAGTGTATGGTGCCCCAAGATCACATTAATGTAAACAGCTATGACTTAATAAAAAAAAATATATATATATATATTATATATATATGTGTGTGTGTGTGTGTGTGTATGTGTATACATATATATATATATGTAGGTGACTGTTTGAAAGTATGCAATTCTGTTTTTCTTGGTATAGTCACACAATTGTATACTTATCATTACAGTCTAATTTTAGAACTTTGTCTTCTACCCACACACAAAGAACATCAATAATTATTAGCAGCCACTTTTATTTCCATAAAAAAATGCTCCACCTGCTTCCTACTCCTAATATACAATTGGCCTTGTCTTGATGTTTTTCCTTGAGTTCAATATTGTTTTGTGTGGTGTTTTGTAAATGGTCTTGTTCCTTATCATAATGATATTAAGATTCATTCATATAGTAACATTAAAGTAAAGTTCATTTCTTTTGATTGTTGAAAAATGTTTCAATGTGTGCTTATAGCCCACTACATGTATCCACTCATCTGTCAAGGCAATTAGTAATTCTGAAGATGTTATCATCTCCTCCAAGACTTTTGTTGTTGTTGCTACAAGTTTGATGGGGCTGGGTTTCAACCCGCCAGCCTCCGTATAAGTTGCCAGGACCCTAATCACTGACCAACAGGTGTATTGCCACCACTAATATTTTTTTAAGGTTTTTATCAACAAATATGTTGCCTCTCTCCAAAGCCTAATTTTTGTCCATTGAGTTAATCGTGTGGTTTTCCTTATTGATTCTATTAATGTAGTGTGTTCTATTAGTTGATTTACCTGTATTGAACTGGATTGGAAATTCTGGTAATAAATCTAATTTGGGATATGTGTATGAAATATTTTGTATGCTACCAGAATTTTCCCGCACCAAAGCTGGTTTTTTGAAAAGGTCAGTAAAATAGCTAAACCTTTGGCAAACCTAATCAGGAAAAAAATAGTAAAATCACTAATCTCATTAATCAGAAATGAGAAAGACAAAACAACAACAGACTCCTCAGTAATCAAAAAAATCCTTAATGAATATTACAAAAAACTTGATTTTTCAGAAATATGAAAATCTGAAGAAAACTGACCATTACTTGGAAGCATGTCACTACCAAGACTTAGAAGATTCATATGAAAATGTTGAACAGGCCTACATCAAGTTCTGAAATAGCATTAACCATTCGAAATCTTTCTAAAAAGAAAAGCCTGGTACCAAATGGCTTCACGACAGAATTCTACCAAATGTATGAAATTAGTACCCATATTACTAAACCTACTCCAAAATATAGAAAAATAAGGAATATTACCCAACATGTTCTATGAAGCAAACTTCACCCTATTCCCCAAACCAGGAAAAAAACGAATAAGAAAAGAAAATTATAAACCAATACCACTAATAATATAGATGCAAAAATATTCAACAAAATCCTAACAAACAGAATCTAGAAATACATCATACAAATTATACAACATGACTAACTGGATTTTATCCCAGGATCAAAAGGCTGGTTCCAAATATGTAATTCCATAACTATAATTCCACACATAAACAAATTAAAAAACAAATACCATATGATCATCTGAATTGATTTATAAAAAACTTCTGATAATATCCAGCATCCCTTCATGATAAGAATACTTAAGAAAATGGGTATAGAAGATGAGAAGCTAATTAAGGACACAACGCCCTTCACCATAGTTTCAAAGAAAATGAAATACCTAGGAATATACCTAACGAAGGAGGTGAAGGACCTCTATAAAGAAAACTATGAACTCCTCAGAAAGAAAATAGCAGAGGATATTAACAAATGATATTAACAAATGGAAGAACATACCATGCTCATGGATTGGAAGAATCAACATTGTTAAAATGTCTATACTTCCCAAAGCAATCTACCTATTCAATGCCATTCCTATCAAAATACCAACATCGTACTTTCAAGATTTGGAAAAAATGATTCTGCGTTTTGTATGGAACCGGAAAAAACCCCGTATAGCTAAGGCAGTTCTCTGTAACAAAAATAAAGCTGGGGGCATCAGCATACCAGATTTTAGTCTGTACTACAAAGCCATAGTGCTCAAGACAGCATGGTACTGGCACAAAAACAGAGACATAGACGCTTGGAATCGAATTGAAAACCAAGAAATGAAACTAACATATTACAACCACCTAATCTTCGATAAACCAAACAAGAACATACCTTGGGGGAAACACTTCCTATTCAATAAATGGTGTTGGGAGAACTGGATGTCTACATGTAAAAGACTGAAACTGGACCCACACCTTTCCCCACTCACAAAAATTGATTCAAGATGGATAAAGGACTTAAATTTAAGGCATGAAAGAATAAAAATCCTCCAAGAAAGTATAGGAAAAACACTGGAAGATATTGGCCTGGGGAAAAAATTCATGAAGAAGACTGCCATGGCAATTGCAACAACAACAAAAATAAACAAATGGGACTTCATTAAACTGAAAAGCTTCTGTACAGCTAAGGAGACAATAACCAAAGCAAAGAGACAACCTACACGATGGGAAAGGGCATTTGCATATTTTCATTAGGACAAAAGCTTGATAACTAGGATCTATAGAGAACTCAAATTAATCCACATGAAAAAAGCCAACAATCCCATATATCAATGGGCAAGAGACATGAATAGAACTTTCTCTGAAGACGACAGACAAATGGCTAACAAACAAATGAAAAAATGTTCATCATCTCTATATATTAGAGAAATGCAAATCAAAACAACCCTGAGATATCATCTAACCCCAATGAGAATGGTCCATATCACAAAATCTCAAAACTGCATATGCTGGCGTGGATGTGGAGAGAAGGGAACATTTTTACACTGCTGGTAGGACTGCAAACTAGTACAACCTTTCTGGAAGGAAGTATGGAGAAACCTCAAAGCACTCAAGCTAGACCTCCCATTGGATCCTGCAATCCCATTACTGGGCATCTACCCAGAAGGAAAAAAATCCTTTTATCATAAGGACACTTGTACTAGACTGTTTGTTGGAGCTCAATTTACAATCGCCAAAATGTGGAAACAGCCTAAATGCCCACCAACCCAGGAATGGATTAACAAGCCGTGGTATATGTATACCATGGAATATTTTTAGCCATTAAAAATATGGAGACTTTACATCCTTCATATTAACCTGGATGGATGTGGAAGACATTGTTTTTGGTGGAGCATCACAGGAATGGAAAAACATGAATCCTATGTACTCAATTTTGATGTGAGGACAATTAATGACAATTATGGTTATGGGGGTTGAAGCAGAGAGAGGGAAGGTGGAAAGGGGTGGGGCCTTGGTGTGTGTCACACTTTATTGGGGCAGGACATGATTGCAGGAGGGACTTTGCCTGATGATTGCAATAAGTGTAAACTGGCTTATTGTGCCCTCAATGAATCCCCAACAATAAAAAAATAAAAGAAGTGACTTTTCTTAAACTGAAACTGACAGAGGCCATCTGCAGAAAACCTACAGCCAATATTCTATTGAATGCAGTTAAATTGAAATAATTTCCAATCATATCAGGAACCAGGCAAGGTTTGCCATTTTATCCACTGCTTTTTAACATTGTAAAGGATTCTTCAGCCATCATAATTAGCAAAGAAAAAGGATCAAGTCTATCCATATAGGGTCTGAAAAGATAAAATTTTTACTCTTCACAGATTATATGATTGTATATCTGCAAAACACCAGGGATTCTACTACAAAACTCTTAGAAGTGATCAAAAAATACAGCAGTGTCTCAGGTTACAAATTCAACATCCATATATCAGTAGCCTTTATATATACCGACAATTGTTAAGCTGAAAAAAGAGTCAAGGACTCTAGTCCATTCATAGTAGTGTCAAAGAAGATAAAATATTGGGGAGTTTATCGAACAAAGGATGTGAAAGATCTCTATAAAGAGAACTATGAAACTCTAACAAAAGAAGTAGCTGCAAATGTTTACAAATTGAAAAGCATAAGATGTTAATGGCTGGGAAGAATAAACATAGTTAGAATGTCCATACTACTCAAAGCAATATACAATTTTAATGCAAGGTCTATTAAAGCTCCACTGTCATACTTTAAAGATCTTGAAAAAATAATAATTCATTTTATATGGACTCAGAAAAAACACAAATAGCCAAGACATTACTTAGAAATAAAAACAAAGCAGAAGGAATCATGCTACCAAACCTCAGACTAGAATATAA